>NW_022170511.1:9471038-9505897 GCF_008802855.1 Photinus pyralis
TTGATGTATTAAATTCATATACCTCAACTGCTTCTCTTCCAACAAAAAAGCCGTATGGTTTAGAATTGGAAATGCAACATAAATGCCTTAATGAAATGGAAGAAACTATTGAAGGAATAGTTCAAAGTCACTACAGTGCCTATTTACTGATTTGAAAGAGAGGCATGGTATTTCATATTTACTTACTCACCGCTTAAACCAGGACTGCCTAGAGAACTTTTTTTCCCAGGTTTGTATACGAATTATGATAAATAATTTTCTAATTTTATTACTTTTCAGTTAAGAACAAAAGGTGGTTTACATGACCACCCTTCGCCATTAAATGCAATTTACCGGGTACGGATGATTTTATTAGGGAAAAATCCAGGAATGGTCCAAACGCATTCCAATGTTGAAATACCAAAGGAAATGGATGGAGAGTACTTGATGGCTGCTGCTGTCAAGCAGGCCCAACTTAAAAATTTGGTGGTAACAGAACCATCTAGTACTGAAAAAACCGAACTCAATGAAAGCTTCAGTTCGGAGAGTACTGCTTCTGATGCCCCATTAAGAAAATCTTGGGTGGAAGATGATGGTACTCAATATTTAGCAGGATTTATTGCTAAGAAATTTATACATAAATACCCATACCTAGGTGGGCACAGTTACAAAGATGAAGAGGCTCTTAATTTACATTCTTACGCCATGCCCTCATGGGTACAAAGTCTATCGTTCGGGGGTCTGATTCAGCCATCGGCTGAGTGGATGCGTCAGATGCAAGTTATGGAAACTTACTTTATTAAATTCCACAAAGATAATTTTTCTCCAGGTAAAATAATTATTAAAAGGACAACAAACTACATTATCAAAAAATTGCAAAAGAAAAAAATAGATGTTCCATATGAATTAGTGAAATCATTTTCGAAGCAAAGAATTTTTATTAGAATTAAATATCTAAATTTAAAAAGAGAATGTACTGATAGAAAAAGAAGTTCTGAAGGTGCTGAAAGAAAAAGAAAATGTAAAATAAGGAAAACTATTAATTAATTTTTGTATTTGTGCTTTCATGTGTTATTATTAACTTTTAAATTTTATACTATAGTCACTAATTAATAATGTTTGACAAAATAATGATAAATTTTAATCTGTACATTAAGTGAAGTACTGAATTATTAATTAATTAATTATTAAGAATAACATGTACTTATTTAACAATCTTGTAAATTAGATAAGATAAGACCGTAGTTAATGATTAATAGATAGGAATTCAGGCGTTTGAATAAGGATAATGTAAGACTAAATCTGCTAGTGATTACTTACCGACTGTGAAGTAGTTTATCTGATTAGGATTATTAGTATTTATTTAACATGTGATCAGTTACCCGACTGTGATTCACATATGTGAACGCTCACTTTCTCATACTTTACAATATGCCAGGAAAAGAGGATTCGGTGCTGGTACTCGGGTAGAATTGCTTTATGTATTCGTAAGTCTTGTTTCATAAATTACACTAGCCTTTGTGGTCAGAAAACCATTTCCTGTCTGTAGTGTTTTTTTTAGAAACTACGACACTTTGTTAGCAATTTGACATATCCTAAAAGGTAATAGGCATAGAACTTTATAAAAAACGTCATTTAACGGCTTTGTTTTTATTTTTTATAACAATTTAGGAGTAAAAGGAAACATACTCCCACTTTCAACTTTGATGTAAATGTTCATAACCACACATCGCAACTCGCAACACAGAAGAAAATATCCAAAACTGGAGGAATTAATTAAAATTTTGAAAATCAGTGTTTAGCTGTTAAAATGGATTTGCACAAAGTTACGTCACACGCTCGTGGTCCCCTATTGGCCGAAAGTTACCATGCAACCTATTAACTTTACTAACCTTGACGTTTTCCTCTATTTGTTTGGCCCCATGTTCGTTCCTCAATTGGCAAAACACTTAGTACTCTTTTTCATACCTTGCAGCCGACTTCTTAGGAACCAACTTTTCGGTTGCTTCATGAGATTTCGACAGGATTGTATCGGGAACAGTGTAACATCCCACAACGTTTATAGCGTCCATTTTTCAGTGAAAAAAATTCAATGTCAACCACATGTCAACAAACTACAAACTATAGCAACGGCCGTTGCCACAGAAACAAGGTAATGCGATTTTTACAATATAATGAAATTTTGTAATCTTTGAAATGAAATAATGATACAAAACAGACTTACAGTATGAAATAAAATACGTTACGATATACGTCCGGTAGTACTTGTAACAGTTCTCGTTTAAGACATTCTTGACTCGGCTCCTGACGTCGCCTCGTCCATAATGTCTAACTCGTACTGTTACAAGTAACCTACCGGACTTATAACGTAAATAACTATTTTGCTCCTACAGTGTATGAAGGAACAATATGGTTATGTAAAAACTAATTATGATCTTGTAGTATTAACTAATATGGTAAATTCACCACGGAAAACTCATTAAAATTCGTCGCACCCCAGAAAGTTCTCCCGGGAGATGCGCCCCCGACAGATACCATACCACCATCCCTAAAACTAACCTCGAGAACGTCATTCGCCTCGGTTAAATGACGCCAGTATGCCGGTATTTTTTTAAAATAATGAATTATCCACAGTAGGAGAAGCATATTGCTAATCCATCTTAACCAAAAATGGAGAAATACTAATGCTAATTTAGTTCTAGTGCGCGAAAATATGTTTCGTTCTCAGACGAAATTGGCGAATACATAACGATTAAATTAAGACCTGTTAATTTGTATTTAGTTTTGATTCCTGTCTTACATTGCCTCGACAAATCGTTGTAGGGAATGCCGATTTCCGTCATCTAATATTGCAGTGGTCTTTTGGTTTGTGCATTAGAACGATAGGCCTCACTCAAACCCAATTGTCATAACTACCAGTACTTGCTGAAAGACTCAAATGGCTCTGAATAAGGGTTATTTGAATCGCTTGGAAGATTCCTTTTAAGGGTCGATAGCCAGGTTAGGCCTTTTCGACTTTATTTGGAATCCACAAGGGCAGTACAACATTCCGTTGTAAGTAAAGCTATAGAGTCCGTGTAATACAACCCCTAGGGGGGTCCAATACATAAATTTTAAGGCAACGTAAAGCTTCCTTAACTTCCCCTACTTCCGTAATGCACCTACCTGTTGTAAATAAGTCATTGAATTACAGCAAAATAATCGATTAGGAGACCAAAGGTAACCACTCGGCCCCCATTCACATCCTGTATTACCAGGGGAAATAAAAGATGTGGAAGATTATTTTTATTTCAAGTTTCGACAACATACATTCGGGCACTTGGCAGCGGCAGTCGTCAGTGCTCTGCAATCGTAGTCAGGGGACCCGGTACCGCTGATACAACACAAGTTACCTATATTATAATTTTAATTATTATAGTTTTATTACTTCATTAGACAGTCTTAAAACTTTTGGTCTCTGACCAGCCGGCTGGAGTTACCCGAACGCAAAACCCAGTACATCTTACAAATTTAAGTCAATTTTGCATTGCACGATCTTGACACCTAACGCAAGCGAAATCATATCCCCTTACTGCTATGATTTACATTAAACAAAAATAAAACAAAGAGAAGAGCTTCAAACATAATTCTGACCCACTGGCGAAGCTCATAAATATTTTTAATGTTGATCTCTACTTACATTAGCAATTCAATGCAGGATATAGCGATAAACTGTATTCTAAGATTGAGTTTTGTTTTAAGAATTTTTAAAGCAGAACGGACAATATTAGCATACTTTTCATATAAAGTTTTCTTTACGATTTTTCAGCGAAAATTGGAATTGATATATGAAAATTACAATCTTAATGGTCGCACGAGGTACGTAATAAACAGTAAACTATTAAAAATAATGGCTTATTTATAAAATGGTAACTGTTGGAAACGCATCTATTTGATAAAAATATGTTTTTGGTATAATGGTACTTTGATATGTTAAGTTAGTTGTCTTAGGTAGTTTATTGAAACAATGATATCACTGCGTGAGTAGAAGTTTAGCATAATACAAGTTGTATACTATTTTCACTCGAAATATTCGAAAAATGAACATTAGTGTGAATCGATATGGGAGTATTATGCGTCACTTTCTCCAGATGGTTTTATTGTGTAAATGTAAATCAATTTTTACTTTAGTTGCACAATGAAGAAATTTTTATGGTTCTTTGCATTTTTTTTTCATTCAAAAGGATAAAATTCTATACTTATATTCTCGCAACGTTTCAATATCTTTTGATATCTTTTCCCGTTTTCCCAATGAAGCTGGTGCGTAAACAAATTTCTTCGCATCATATATTGTAACATATAAAGAGTTAATTATTCCCTACAAATTATAATTAGAAAATGTATATAAATAAAACATTGACAGACCAAGAAGCGGATGAAAAATCGGTAATCTGATAATAATATGATTTCAAATAGTGACAGGGGGAATTTAATTTAAGATTTGCGCTGTTAGAACTGCCTAAAGCACATTTCGATTTGCTCATACAGCAAACGCCCATCTTTCTCGAAAGTTCTCGAACGCCTCCGAATATTCTAGAATGTTGTCGAACAAACAAGTCATGTATCCCTGAAAGAAGGCGCCAAATGCCAAAAGTTTGTTATTTAACATTTAAGGGCGTGAAATGCTATGATACCATGCATAATTTTAGTTTGCGTTATTTTGATGTGTTTGAAACATAGTAAATTGAATGTAGGGCATTATTAAACAAAAATGCGAAATAATTGATTTTATTTAAATTGATAAGACATTGTAAAATGATAAATGTGCAGGTATTTTTCATTTTGTATAGAATTTTCTTATCATTTCAGTTTTAAATTTACCGTTTGATTAACATTAAATTTGTTTCGGTTATATTTAATTAAGGGTGGGAGGTATTGGGGAAAAATAAGGATTAATTTTACATTTAAGGTGTTTTGTCAGGTTTGTCTACGAACCTAGTAAACTTAGAGTCTTGTGTAATTTGGAGCAGCCGAGTGCGTGATTTGAAAATAGTTTCTGAACATAAACGCAGTAAAATCTTGTCCGTTAATCTAGTTTTTGTAGCGTGTGTGTGCAAATAGTTCTGCGTGAAATTTCAGTATTTTGTATTTTTGTGTTGGTCATACTGAGCTACCACGTGGTACACAAATCAATACACAGGATGTTAAATTAGTAGGTGTAATTTCCGGTGATGTTAATAAAAAACTGACATAGACAATAAATTCTTTATTCTTTACAGGATACACAAAGTACCAATTTGAAAGAATGATTTGCAGATAACAGAAATAATTGACCGGGACCTTTTTTTTGCGTGCCCTGTATAAAACTGAAGAGAGTACTTGCAAACGGGCCGTAAAGTCATAAGATTATGTAGATATCAAATAAGATCAAGAACTTTATGTAGCTGCATGTTAAGAAATATGATACTCAAACTTTCTGTAGTTAAGAACTGATGTAAATCTGATTTATACAATATTATTTCATTGCAAAATCCTGTTTTTATTTAACAACTTTAATTTTATTTCTGAAGGTAAATATTTATATTATTTATGTTGAACCGTGGTACGGGATATTGTTAACAAAGATTTCATGCAACGATCGGTATCTCAAGCAATTTAAACATTAAACAATAAAAAGATACATGACACACTTATAATATTTTAGCCAAAGTGCAAATTTTTCTTAAAAAGAAACCCGTCCGAGTAACAATAAAAGACGTAAACATAAAACGCGTAGGCTTCTCGTACTTTTATGCAATCGGTAACTGCTCAATGTAAATATAAAGCAGGAGAAAGTCAAACAAAAAATTCACCGCAGAAATATATCACTCAGCCGGCCTATTTCAATTTTGACATCTTAATACAATGAAATGCAAGCGAGCTTTCGGATACAACTCGGAATAATAAAATTGTATATTTTTAATCATGGGCAAGGAATCGTAAATTTTGAAATTCCACTTACGGGAAGATTTAATGACTGGAACTATTAAAGGAAAAAAGTCTGATAGGCAACAGCACATTTTCCTTAAAGATGCATACGGATTTATTGTGTACATACATGCAAAAGTCGTTGTAAGCTACTGCAAATATTACATTACTCTCCTCTAATGTAATACGTTTCTTTGTCGGCAAATCCTTAATTTGTTATTCGACGATTTTTAAACTACTACTCCCAGACAAAAAAATCAAAAGTAAAAATTGTGGACGCTCTTCTCCCATCGGCAATCGCTCTCGTTATAATAAACGATGTGGAAATACAATTATAACTGTTTATTTTCATTCCTAGCTCTACTTTAAGAATAATTATAATTGATTGGTCCATTTGAAGAGAAGAATTGATTTTGTCAGAATCATTCTTTAAAATAGTTGCTCTTAATTGACACTGGGTAACTAAGTGTTAATAGAAAGTGTGCATTTAAATGAATATAATCGGAGAGAATTGATTACGATGATTTTTCACGAAAGATAGCGTCACATATTTGGTTAAATAAAAAAATAGGTAGCGTGTTTTTAATTTTCGGAACAAGCGTACGGTAATTCACAGCGTCGGTTACACTATCAGAAGTTAATAATTCAAACGGTAGACTTCTATTAAATTATAAACCAGTAGAGGCGTCGAGAGCTCATTCTCGCACCTTTCCCTACATTATTCCTCTGATCGTCTGCACTTTGTATGGGATTTCTTTCGTCGGCGTAATATTGTGACAGGATAGGTGATAAACCATAATCAAGTAGCCGATACAAAGATCCTTAATGTATCTCTTTGGGCATGCATAAATTTTGATGAAAAAGGTGTTGGGTGTATAAATTTATAAATGGCTCTACTTATAATGTATTGTTATAAAAATTATTCACTCGACCATTTTCCATCTCGATCACCTTCAAATTTAATTAGTGAGGCATTTTGGAAGAGATATTTATCGCGTGTGATTAGGTGAACAAAAAAATTGTCATAAAAAGTAAGACTCTTTAAAGTTTAAGCCAGGAGCGTGTAAAAAATATCAACGAAATCTGCCCACCTTATATATTTCCATCCTATTCTATTCTATTTGCATTTAACTTAGGTGTTATAAAAAGAAGTGTTGATGGAAATTTATTGGTTACCTAATTGTGATTCAATTTGTACTTCCGTAGAAAGTGTATTATTCTTTTTCAACACAATCTATTTCTAAATAATCCGATGTCCAATTAACGCGTCGAATTAAGACTTTCGCTAGTGAATACGGGCAAGAAATTAACTTGAAGCTGTAATCTTTGAATATAAAATTTTATATTCAAAGCTGTAATGCAATCTATGATTTATGATATATAAGTACACTCAGTTTTTCGGATTCGTTCAGTTCCTTCAGTTTCTTCAAATTCTTTCGTTCATTTCTCCCGATTTTTCAATTTCAGACTTTTTAAGTCTTCTTTAATTCTGTCCGACAATTCTTCAGCTTCTTCGAGTTCTTCAATTCCTCATAATCTTCAAACCTTCGTGTTCTTCAACTTCACATTATTAAAAATATTCTAATCTCTTGGATTCTTCAAAATCTTAGGTTCTTTATATTATTCCGTTATATTACAACTTTTTAAATTTCCTGTGCGGGGGAGGTATAAGGCTTTCCTCTGAATCCAAATTTTTTTAGTAAGAACTATCAAATTTCTACTAGTAATCGGTTTTTCTTAATTAACTTGACGCAATAATTGAATAAAGAACAAACAAGTATAAATTGTGCACAACTCTTGTGCAGATAAAGCGCATTTTTTAACTGAAATAGCTTTTGTTTTGACACCACCAATGGACGTCTCGATCGCCCTTTGTGAGTACCTTCTTCCGACAATCCGTTCTTGAGGTATAAGGGAATAACCCAATCACGATAAGAGGTCGAGGAGGAGGGCTATTGTTGATAGAAATGAATTCCTTTCGTTGAGATCTTTCATTAGAGTACCATGAAGGATAAAACTAGTTCCACTTCCCCCTCCCCTCCACCCCGTACTGTGATAAGAGGACAGAAAGAAGGGCAGTAGTTGGTTTAAAACGGTTCCTTTCGTTGAGACTATTAAAATACAATGAGAGATAAAATTAATTTTTACCCCCCCCCCCCCCCAAGCCCCGTCGCTCACTGATCACTAAGAGTCGCACGGGAAAGTTATAGACCTTTCATTAGAATACCATGAAGGGTAAACATGTGTTTAGCCCCCCCCAATTTTGTAATGTTTAACTTGGCACCACTAAAGGCATGCGTATGCAACATCTGAGACCAATTGGTTGTCGTATGTAAAAGTTATGCACGTTTTACTTTCAAAAACAGCATCTGAAGAAACAATTCGTGGGGGCGCCCCCCCTTTTAGACAGCGAAATTTAATAGCCGTCTGGCACACTTTCAAGGTATAGGCTACCTACTGCAAAAAATTCCAAGACTCTAGACCATTCCCCTAGAAGTAGTTCAAAACGACAGAAGTGGGTCCTAACGGACGGACGGACAAAACGCAAACAATAGCACATTTTTTTAATTCTTAAAAAATGAAAAAAAACTAAATACTATCGTAATAACCAACTAGATGGAAAGTGTTGGAACAGGTGGTCGCTTACCCGTTTCTAAAATTTGGCTATGAATTTATATTTTGTTCAACATAGAAAAATTCATATACATACCGCTTCACAGCGAACATGAACAAAAGTATGTCTAGCAATAACCAGCAATAACAAGAATTGTAATGGGGCAAACAACCGCGGTTGCCACGATCTCTTCAAACCTAAAAGTTTCATTCCGATCTCTTTAAAGTCGAGCACTTGACAAAAGCGCATGTTACCTATTCGTTTATGAAGGCGCGCTAGTCGAGTAGAAGTCCCGTTTAAGAACTTCTAACGAGCGAGATTTGGAAATTGTAGGCTGATCTTCGCAAGCGGTCACAGACTAAGTGAGGTGCGCTGACATTGAATTCTTAGTAAATTTCCTTTGTTTATTTTATCTTTGGTAAATATTAAAAGTTTTCGTTTAACTTTAGAAGCGACCACATACAAACTTTGAAGTGTGAAGCGATTGATCGCGATCGACATCGACAATATCCTCGCGTATGTGTGAAGATTCGTGGTACGATTTCAAGACCTAGAATTTTGTGGTAAAAGAAAAGAAGTTTTTTTCGGATCGTTATCAGTAACGGCTAGTTAAAAGTAAGGTTGAGTGACGTCTTTGAACGGTTATCTTCAAATTATGTATGTTGCGAATTATAGCAAACTGCGGGACAAGAAAAAACTTTTTAGCAGCCTGATTCGTAGCAAGGTCTTTGGTTTACGCGTGTTAAAATATACGCGAGGGTACATTTTCGAGTAGGAGCGCTTTTAAAATCAAGTGTCGAGTAAACAAACAGACATAAAAATTCATTGTGGTAAAAGAAAAAAAGTTTTTTTAGGATCGCTACCAGTTAAAATCAAGTGCCTCAAGGTTGAGTGACGTCATTGGACAGCGTGTTCTGCAATAAATAAAATGAATGCAACGTCATACGACAGGGAATTTAAAGACAATTGTTCTGTGCACTGTGCAACAAAACCTAGTTAATAAATTGGCACAAAATTAATATCAACACAGCGGACCTCGGCCGTTTAAGTGAGTATAATTAACCGCTGTTAATTAATTGTGTTGCGGCAAAGGTTATGAAAATGGGTCGGGTTTAGTATTGTTGGAAGCGCGCTTAAACAACATGGATTTTAAGACTGGTCCCAGATTTCTATAATAATAGGGGACCAAGTAATTAATTAAGGAAGTTTTAATTTTTGAACGTTATAACACGAGTACGCCGACCGGCTGGAAACTAATATTATAATAATATATTTTATAAAATGTGAGGCCGTTATTATTATAGCTAGAGCATCAGGTTTTGAATTTGAGGTTTTAAGAGGAGATAAAAGGACAAACTTCCGCAAAGTACGGGGAATATAAATATATAATAAAAAAAATTCTATTACTGAGCCAGCCGTGGGTAAATAAAAATTAATTGTCATATTAAAATGTTTGCCAGTGCCATAGAGGTGTATATGGAAACATGTTCAGTAGCATGACAAATACAAGCGCATTGAAGTTGGGAAATTATAAATTACGAGCAACTCCGAATACGTACTCTAACTGCAAGCCCGAAGATGTGTCAAAATTCACCCTTTTACAACATTTGCATTTCTTTCAAAGAGCAGGCCCAATAACAAAAAGAACAATGAACTTAATTTCTATGGAAAATTCTACTTCTTGAACAGGAAAATGGTACGAGTTCTTATAGAACGTTGCAACCTTCATAATTGGGCTGGTTCTATCAAATACGATATCAAAAATGGAAAAGAGTTCCTTAAATTCCTAGCGGGCTCCAGTTACAATACCCCTCCTACTTTTAAATCTTTCGGAACTTACATTTTTTTAATACTTACTAACAAAAAAATTAAATAAAGAGCCTTGGTGTTGTGGCGGATGATTCAACCCTCAATGGCTTGGCATTTTCTTCAAGTTCGCCCATGGTAATCTTAAGCCTTGTGCGTTGTTCTATCAAAGACGCAATAATGGCAACGATATCAAGAATTGAAAAAATGCTTGAATTTCTAGCGGGCTCTTGTTACAACATTATAACTAATGTTTATGACACGTCGAAAGCTACAAACATAACTTTATTATGACACTGTCAATTTCTTTCGCACAGGAAATGCTTATTGTGATCGCCCCTCTCCGAATTTATTCATAATAATGTACGTCCAACTTGATCGATCGTCTGCCATTTGAATAAATATTTGGCTAAATTTACTGTATACAGCGTGCTCTCTGTAAATATACTTACGACCTGTTGCACTGTCAGACCGCACCTGCATTTCATAGTGGCACACGTTAATAGACTTAGTAAAATTTATAAATCTTTGTTTATTGCTGAACTGAAATAGTATGTCATTTATCTAACTAAGAATAGCCGGCAAGTAAAGTGTAGATAAAGCAGCGTCAAATAAATTTCTAACAATTTGCTACGGAGTATTAACAGGAGAAACTGTGTAATAATAATATAAATAAATAAATACTCCACCACGTGCAACATAACGCTGTGTCACTTTAAATCTTTCGGTTTCTAGGGTAGGTACCAATAAGTAATGAAAACATTCGACCGGTAGCATTCGAGCAATAACCTCCGTCATTTCTACAACTTTACATTCAACCTGTCATATAGAATCAAAATGTCGTAAAAGCAGGTCTTTGATACTTGAAGACTAAAAGGATTTCGGCTGCCGTTTGTATTTAGAACTACGAAGATACATATCGATTTTAATTGACACACCTTAATATAACGATTTATTCATGTTCGAGCATCAAAAGCGCATTGTTATACTCTTAATAGAAAGCTTTTGGTCATTTCTGCCTAATGGTTTAGTAGGCGCTAAGAAGTTTTAACATCATTTGAATTTTAGCATATTCTTAATTGTAGTTTATATAATAAGCGTGTGGGATTTTTGTTACATAAATAAATTTATATTTTTAGGTTCTCTTTCTTAATCCTCTTACGGAGTACGCTTTGATGACAGAAACTGTAGAGAAGGATTTGTTTTAATTGGTTTAAAGTTTAACATTTGTGTCGACCTTGCAAGTTCAAAAAACGATTCTGATCTATTAAAATGATAGTTGATGAAGTTATATTAATTCTACGTTAGCAAGTTTCGGTTCGGTTATTTTTACTGTATTAGTAGTTTTAAAATAATGACAATAAATAAAAGTCTGAGTGGAACATCCTTACACTGGTGTCTTAAATACGCACTCTTAACTTCAACAGAATTTTGCGAATTTTAGGTACAAATTAAATGCGCTCAAATCACCTCAACCCTCAAACTAAACTAATGGTTATAAAAAATTCCACTTTTGCCCCAGAAGAACAGAATGCGTTTTACAGACGTACGGTAATCGGATCACGGCCTCCTCCAAATGGGAGATGGATCCAGCAAAAATTCTCCATAGGGAATTCGAATCTTCAAAAAAATACACTAATGCTTACGACAGGCTTTCCAAAATTATATGACTGACTGTCCAATTTACCCGTCTATATTGCTTAAAAAAATAACTACGCCTGTCTAAGAAAACCAGGTAGTTCGTTGTTCTAACAGTGTCCTTATATCTTGATCTTGTAATTTGCATCAGTCACAAACTGTCATTCTCAAATTTAAAAATCTAAAAGTGTTAATATAAGGAGTCATCTAGAGGAACATTTTATTACACTCTGATACTCAGAAAACAATGCGAAATCACGTAGTGAAGAGCTCTACGTATCGAAAGCATACACCCTGTATACTTCTCGCCATGTTTCTTCGATGTTGAACTGAAATTGACCTTCAAGCTGCAGTCTGCACGGATCGGCTACAGAATTCTCTGGTGATGTTCCTCCGTGGAAATTTTCAACTTTCTTCCTTAAAAATTCTGCGAAAATCTTCGTTCGCAGCTTGACGCAGATTTCTCTCTCGTGGCTGAATTTCGGTGGCAGTAGACGTAGGTACTTAACAAACACTCCTCACTTTTATTGTAATTACATTTACCCGCTGCATTTAACACATCTCAAATATACATACGTAAAACAGTATTTATTATCTTATTCTATGTACATATGAATTGCATTTCTAACCGCGCTTATTACTTTATATTGCTAATGCCATTTTAGCTTCCGTACGGTTAAATAAAATACCAACTTGGGTTATGAATATATGAACTAATTAATTTCCTTGCAATAAGTAAAACATACACATTCAACGCGCACACGATTATAATTGCATGTCTATTTTTACGTTTTGCATTTTTCTACGGCATGAAATTTTCTGTACAGGGTGTCCCATTAATAAAAATTTGTTAACAAAAGGGGCCAAGAGAAATCGCTGGAAGTTATTTTTAAATTTCTAGGTTCGCCGCTAGAGGGCGTAGGTTTCATGGTTAAGTAGAAAAATGACTTTTTTCCTAAAATATACCCAACAAACAGCATAAAAAATACATGCATAGCAATATTGTATCAATTCTGCATCATTTTGATGCAGCACATATTGCTCTAGCTCATAAAATATGAGGCATGGGGGAAGGGGAATATCTATTTAAGGAATTGAATGTAACTTCGGTTTAGATTAACCGATTTTCACATAATAGGTCTTGTTGGAAAGAGTTCTCTTCGTGGAATCAGATTTTACATGAATAGAGTCTTTTTAGTAAATGCGATGAGTCATATTGTGTGCGATGTTACATTAACATAAACTTTGCAGGGTTTTTTGAAAATTTTAAATGGAACAATATAATTATATGATATTATCAAATAAGATGAAAATGTGAGAATATCAGTGAAAACGGCGGATAACTGTTTTCTAAACAGAGATATTGCGAAAATACGAACATTCACAAGTTTTAATTGCATTTAATCTTTAAAAGTATTAAAGTGCCTCCAAAGAGTTTACAAGAGCCTCCCGGAGTCTCCAAGAGATTTCTAAACACTTTTAGACTAAAGGATTCAAGAGTCAACATGAGTCTTTTGGAGGCTTCTTGTGACTATTAGTGAGTTTTCAATGGCCCCCTACAGCCTCTAACAAACTTTTACGGTAAGAGCTTATAGCGGATAATGTAGATTTCTCAGAATGATTTAATTATTTAATGTTAGATTTTGTTTAAATAACTGTTTTGTTTAATTTTGTTTGGGTAAAGATAAATTACCGACGTGTTACAAGACTAGATTTATTTATAAAAGGTTATCTCACTTTTTTCCAAAAGTTCCGTTATCGCGGCGTAAGCTAATTAATTTCCAGATAACCACGTGGTATCGCCAAAGATGTTAGTTTCGACGACGCAGTTAATTTTATAAGAACAGAGATCGTTCAGAAAGATAAAAAGAAAGGGAAATTGTTTGAAATATGCACACCGGACATGAATAGTGACTTGTAACGCTGCTGTATTTGAGTGTATTTGAAAAGACAGTCAGTCTAGTTCAATTGTAAAGTTTTGAAGAAGATACTTCCTGGAGTGAAGTTTCGAAGCATTTTCACCTGGTGTTTTGGGTTAGTGCGACTGTTTGGAAATCGCAGTACGGCCGAAAATTTTGGTAATTAAATTAAGGTAATTAAATTTCATTTCATTAATTTGGTCTATCGATCGCTTGTTGTGTGGTATTTATTTTTCTGGATCTGAGCGCCTAATTTTCTTTCAATTTATTTGATTGATTTATGTCGAATAAGTTTGTGTCATTTGTAAATGGTTAGTGGGTGATGGTGATGGTTGGTCCCGAAGAGAAAGACTCCACGCCCCACGGGAATTTTTCTGATATTCCCCCCTGCCTAGTGTGGCTCTACTCTACTCTCACAGTAAATGTCAAACTATCCGAAACATGTCAAAGAAAAATTGAAAAGAAAGAAAAGGGAAAATCTAAGATGAAAAAAATAAAAGAAATAGAATAACCAGTAGTGCATACATTATTCCCTGATCTTGAATTTATCTGGAGTTCTTTACGAGTAGAAACTTTGGGGACGCGTTCTCGTCAGCGAATTCATAGCGACATTTGCTTGAGAGACGAATTTTTTGTAGGCGAATTTACTACACATGTTCCAAATTCCTTTTTGTTCAGTTTTTTTCTCAATACGTAGCATAATAGCAAATTCCCCATTTTTATTACCAATACAAAAACAATAAATTAAAAATATTGAATGGCCATGACAAATTTGCAACTACCCAAAACTGTCAAATGGTAAAAAAACCTATTAGAATGTTTTTTCACACTTCAACGTTTTAATAAACTTGCAGAGAGGCATCTTAAGCTTGTGTACACATTCACTCAATATTTGAGTGTCGTTCCTCGAGAAGTTCTTCGATTTATGATGCTCTGAACTATGCGCAAATAAATTGCAAGGTCAGCCTAAGTTAATTAGGTATGCTTAAGTAAAGAAGAAAGTTACGCACTATCAGGCTAAGTGGCATTAAGCCGCCATAAATAGTCAACTGTCGTCTATTAAACAACACATACACATGTAAAAGGTTAAAGGTGACAATTGCCGATGGTCATAAATAATTACGGATGTCATCACCTGCGAAAGCAGCAAGGAAGTTTTGTATGTTAGCAAATGGAAGATGGATAGATTTAGACGTGCACAACCGAATTTGGAGTTTTATGGCAGTGACCGATCAAAAACTAATGTCAGTGGCGCCATAAACAATAAGCAAAACTTGCCACAATCATCCATCTCTGATGGCACACCATACTAGACGATACGTGATAAAAACCTAATAGGATAAAATGATATGCCGCGCACGTTTTAAATTTGGAACTTCTTCATTCTTGAAACCTTTTATGGCCCTGCTCGTTTCAGTTCTTACGATTTTTATTAGTAATCTTCATCTTGCTAATTAAAAGAAGTTTTGTTAATTTTAGCTGCCGTTAATTTCGTTAAAGGTATGTGCGTATAATTCATTCATTCAGCTTGTCTGTGACAAGTATAAAGGTAGTCGTTTAGAAATGGAATTCGCAAACTAAAATTCCCCAGATGCCACGTGCTCCTTACGGTTGAATTTTTTTGCTTGATATTACAACAGTTAGTTGTAAATTGGTGAAATACATCAACGTTGAATTTCTTTACTTTGATCGGTTGCAAAATAATTGTACAAGTTAATTACTATTCCGATTCAGATATCGACGACTTATTTGGAAAATTTCATTCATTTGCATGTTAATGCTTTAAGTACATTTAGGTAGGTAGTTACTTTTTAATTAATAAGGACGTACTTTCGTTCGCATTGTCAATCACTTGTAAAAGAAACTTTTTACACAAAAGTTAGACCAAGGTGTTCAACTATACCATAACGGTTATCGGCGGAATATCTATTTACTTTTTTGTCTTATTTAGAAGTAGGACAAACGTAAGTTATAGCAAACAATGCACCTTACCTGATGAAAAATTACCATCATCGTCGTATTTGGTCACTACCAAATTTAGTGGCTTTAGATAATGAGGGGCCCGTATCGGCCATGTTAAATGTTCCCATTCGAACCAACTTTTAATGAAATGGAAAAAGAAATGAAGCAAGAACACGAATGTGTGCGATAACTATGGAAATGAGTTGCAAAAATGCGACGTACTACCACTTTATTATATTTGAATGTAATATTAATAATTAGGGATTTTCAGTTTTTTAGGATCCATTTACCACACCTTATTTTATGCAATTAATCGCAGTGTTTACGCGTCGAATTCTAATGCTAATGCATTATATTGTGAAATTGTTGAACTGTAGTTTTGTAAATATCATACTTTCGATTAGGAATTTATGAACAATTACATGGCAGTGTATTGTCAAAAATGCAAGATGTAACCATAGTTTTCGAAGCTAATATTGGGGGAATTAATGTGACTATTATTTAATCATGAAGAGGAAACACTTATCCACTATCCAGAGTGCAGAGAAGTAAAAGACACGCAAAAAATTTAGTTAGTGGTATTGTTATTTGCTAAATAAATTATTGGATGCATATGTAATAAAATTCACATTTCGCTTCTTTGTTCACCTGATGTGTGAGCAATTCGCGTTCGGATAATTCGCTCCCGGGCAATTCGCAAACTGAAAATTATCCTGGGAGCGAATTATCCGGGTACGAATTGTGCGGGAGTGAGTTATATGGGTGCGAATTGTCCTGGAAGGGAATTATCCTGGGAGCGAATTATTCGGGTGCGAATTCTGCGGGAGCGAATGATCCGGGTGCGAATTATCCGGGCGCGAATTGTCCAGGACCGAATTCTTCGGACGCGAATTGTCTTGGGAGCGAATTGTCCGGGTGCGAATTATCCGGGAGCGAATTATCCGCGTGCGAATTGTCCGGGAGCGAAGGCTTATACGAATATATCTAGTTGACTTGGACATTTTTCAGCAAGAAACTAAGATTGGTAACTATGGCATACCTATGGTAAAAAAGCTGTTTATAAAGTATGGCTATAACAGTGGGATAGGCTGGTGCTGTTTTAACATAGCATACACGGCTAGCTAGCACAGGAATGTAAAAGAAAAAGGGCTTGAGATTGTTCCAGCCAAGGTTCCAGCTATTGATTCAGTTAGACATAAATCTTCGTAACCTTCTTGCAACTTACCATAGACCTGAGCGCCATTCAGTTTCTTTAAATGTTTAACTCTCCCCTCGGCGGATACAAGGGAAGTAACGATGAAATCCGATAAGTAATAATTGATATACATTGTAATTTAACGACAATTAAAATCAAATTAATAACTTTACAAAATTTAAATTAAACTTTTCCCGCCCAGGCAAAATAAACTCCCATTCATCAAAACTATCACGTTGAAATTAAACTCAACAAATCCCCTCACTCGATAATGATCGCGTAAATTAGTGTGTTGAATTTCATAATGAATCCCAAAAAGTAGAGCGATATCTCGAGCAAAAATTCGCATCAATGATGAAAGTGCAAAACTCCGCACTATGGATCTAACTTTACCTGGACGACAATTCCTATCCGATGTACTGAAACTGCCAAATTCTGTTGGGGCTTACGTTGACAAAGCACTGAGATGGACCACAACATCGAACAATTAAAAACGAAGTGTATCAGCGTCTCGATGTGTTAAAAGTATTGGGCACATACTAAATGGGGAGCGGAAGTAAAAGTCTTCACACGATCTATAGGCATTGAACTGTCCCAAATGACTATGGGTGCGTGCGTATTCGTCGCACGAAAAATCGCTGCTGCAACGCTAGACTGTGTGCACAACCTGCCATAAGATACTGCATAGGGGCTTTCCTACAGTCCAGTGGACAGTCTGTATTGTGAATCGGGAGTTCCTCCCCTTAGACATTAGGAGAAAGCAAATATGGCTAATTATATCATTTAAAGATAAGTCATTACCGGATCATTCCAAATAGATGTGCGTTATAACGTTGACGTTGGACCTATATCGCACACGTCCGACCATCACGCGCCCTTCTTATGTGCGGTTTTGCGAACATCTTGAATGGCGGAATATAACTCTGCCTATACTGCTAGAAGAAAATATGCTAGAATTTGAACCATGGACGATGCCCATCATTAGAGTAAGGAAAGACCTGGCAAGGCTTAAAAAGGAAACTACTGACAATGATACTTACCTACGGGAGTTCCAAAGCATTTGTAACCAGTATCCTGCACATGAGATCATATACACGGATGGGGGAAAAACTGAACGTGGTGCTGGGAGCGCAATCGTCATCGATGGTATACCACATGAATGGAAACTATGTCGGTTCTCTTCCATACTTTTTGCTGAGCAATATGCGCTGTGGCAGGCGATTATGTATTGTTCCATGGTTGTTGAAGGGAAATTTTTAATTGTCACCGATTGCCTGAGCGTTATCAATAATCTGTCGCAAATATTTTCTGATGACGTTATGACTAGAAGGTGTCAATCTGCCTTGAACCCCATACTCGAACGCATTGAAATAGTTTTCATGTGGGTACCAGGTCACGTCGGAATTCCTGCAAATGAACAGGCGGATCGTGCTGCTCGAACGGCGATATGTAAAGATCGTGTGGACGTCAACTTTGTTATGGCTACAGATGCGAAAAAGTATCTGAAAGAAAAGAGTGTACTGGAATGGCAACAGAGATGGGAAAGGTGTAATACTCACCTAATGCAAATAAAGCCGAACGTTGGTAAACTGTACACGGTGCGCGACGGGGACAGAGAAATAAATGTGAAGATGCACCGACTACGAATTGGACATACTGGAATCACGCATAAGCATATATATAAACGTGAGCATCCACGACAGTGCGACCGGTGTAGAACAACCCTCACGATTGCTCACTTAATGGGAAACTGTCCATTATACGGTTTGGAACGCGCGACACATAAGATAAGGGCAAATTATTCTGAAAACTTTAATCTAGACAACTGCAGAGGCACGTTAGCTTTTATGAAGCAAATAAATATGTATAAAGATATATAGGGCGGAGAGGGTGAGAGATGGTTTGTGCTGAAAGGGGATATGACCATAGCAGTCGAACCCTAATAAAAAAAAAAAAAAAAAAACTATTAACTAAAATCACTTGTACTAAGTCAGGCTTAATGATGATACTTAAATATCGTTAACTTGTATTATGCAATATGAATAATTCATTACGCAATGAGGTTATGTTTATTTTCGTTGTAACAGTTGGCAATTTATACATATACGAAATCGAAAATAAAAAATCTTTAATGAAATTCTAAATTGAAGATCAGAAAACTTTTGTTTGCAGAAACTTTTCTAATAATACTTGTTTTATTAAAATGAGGGACGTTATTCTTAAAGAAGCACATTTAAGAAACAATAACGGAAGAAATGGGGCGAAAGTAGGAAATACGAGGTACAGCACACATTCTCATAACGTTTTTGTTAAATCCTCAAAAGCATTGTTAACGTATGCCTACAAAATATCACTAAATATTATGAATTCCGCGCATTTCCTTAAATCTGTAGTTCCCAGAGAATTGCGGGTATAACGAGATGTAAATTGATTCCGGCGGTTGCAGGGGCTGAAATTGCTGAACTTTACGTAAGATGAATCGTCTAAATTGGGGTTTAGTTAACCTTCTTTCATATCGATAAAAAATTGTCTCGGATTTAATGGGAAAAATTCTATTTTGCGAAAGGGGCGATTCGGCGAAATTAAATATTAACCCCGCACTATTAGAAATAGACACACTCTACCGAGGTAATTTCAGAAAAAGTTTCATTTCCCAGTTCATTAATTTTAAATTCTGAAATAATATCATGAACTAAATGCCGGGATATTCGGGGGAGAGAATTGCTTCTGCAAGTTTTTAATATAAAGTAGCTTGAAACTAAACAAGTTATATAATTTTTTCACGGTCTCGCAAAATACACATTAAAACTTTTAAATGGGACTACCACATACACATCACGAACGTCCCCTGTTGAACATAGCCTTCATTTGCATATTAAAATGATTTTACCTGAAAAGTTCGACATAACAATGCGGTGCCCCATTTTTCACATACTTTAATGAATTTTCGCTGTCGATATAAATTATTTAAGGGAACCTCCATCGGTATTGTATGCTTTCTGATAATTATGCGTCGCCTAATTCTGCCATGAAAATGTTACTTCCTGCTATACTCAGGATGATATTTAAAAGAAAAGTAAGCACAAAAATCTTTGTAGTACTTAATTTTCGTGTCACGTCTGTCGTCACTTTACATTATTATACAGGAATTAAGTTTAATTTTATTTTCCAAGTATCATTTAAGTGGGATATATTTGCGAGGGAGTTTACCAGGTCATTTGAATAAACGTTTTGCAAATTTGGCGGATTTTCGAGAGCCCGGTATGTTATTATGCAAAATAGCCCAACTGCGTGTCCCACCTTGCGTGATGCACATACGGGATTTTATTAAAATTATATAGGAAGACGGATGTAAGAGATAATTTCTGATTTTATCGCGTTAGTGTGTCACATTGATTTTGTCGGTTGTATTTTTAATAAGCTTTCTCATTACTTGATATGACGTGCACGAATTTGCTCGAAACAATTCCATGCAAACGAAGAGCCCAACGAAAATAAGTTAATCGGGTAAAACACACAGATTAGGTAATTTAATTTACCGCTTAAGCAATCTTACAAATTCTCAATCAACATGCCACTTTCTGGCTTAAATTTTTAATAATGTAATTTCCCTTCCATTTCGGTTAAATCGTCACGTCAAAACTTCATTGTGGCGTGAGTTTAAGGCTCCTCTGTAGTCAATCCGCCATATTGGAAAAAATAGCTACAATTTCTTATGAAATGCTGCTTTTGTAGTTGTTGCAGTATACAAATTCTCGATAGTGGATATTCTTTGCAATGATGAAAAGAACGTCAGTATTTAAAAAAGTAGAAATATCGCTCTTAGTTTTTTAGGAAGATCCATGAATATAAAAATCGTTGTTCGTAAATAACAGCACTTGTAATGGGAGTAGAAAAACATACAGCACCAATTTGGAAATGCGACAGTATTTCTTACGTCGGTACTTAAAGATATTATTTCCATCTATTATGATAATGTATAGATTTAAAAAAATATGTTTCGCGATCTGCAGAAAAAAAATCAAAACGCAAACCCTTTTTCATTCTATCAGGGTGCTTCAAGAAATTGAAAGAAAGTGGAAGGATTCTTCCCGCAAATTTGTTCTTGTGTAAAAATGTGTCACCGTTTTGATTTTTTGGAGGAACGCATGAGCACCACGCAAGCGGAAAGCACAATATCGCAATTCGTAAACACTACTATTAGTAGGGGAGCTAGCACGAAATCCACTGAACGAGAATGATCAAAATTTTAACCGATGGAGTTCCATTTTGCCTATCAGAGTATGCTAAAATCGATCGTCTGCCGCCTCAGGTCATACGACTTAAGGCGCTGCGGGTACTTCTTGTGGTACCAATTCTGAAAGGTTGTTTTTCGAGAAAATAACTTATACACCAAATGAAAACGTTGATAATAGCTCTTAAAAAAATATTTTAAAAAATCGCGCACATTTGATAACTCCGTAAAAAACAATTCTTAGTCGGTTTTTCACGAACTTTCTACGGTTATAACTAGGTTACTGTCGGATAAATGAAGCTGATTTTTTTTACAGACTATAATGATGGGCACAGCCAATGGCTATGAGAGTGTTTCTTTTTTAAATTTTTTCTCTAATTAGAAGATATCTTATAATGTTAAGATGATAAGATAATCTTATAATTAGAGAACAAATTTAAAAACTAACCACCGTTAAGTCATTAGTAGTACCTATCATCAGTCTGTAGAAAAAATCAGCTTCATTCGTCTAACCGTAACCTAGTTATATCCGTAGAAAGTTCGTGAAAAACCGACTAAGAATTGTTTTTTACGGAGTTATCAAATGCGCGCGATTTTTTTAAATATTTTTTTAAGAGCTATTATCAACGTTTTCATTTGGTGTATAACTTATTTTCTCGAAAAACAACCTTTCAGAATTGGTACCGCAAGAAGTACCCGCAGCACCTTAAGTCGTATGACCTGAGGCGGCAGACGATCGATTTTAGCATACTCTGATAGAGCAAAATGGAACTCCATCAGTTAAAATTTTGATCATTCTCGTTCAGTGGATTTCGTGCTAGCTCCCCTACTATATTGTGCTACTTATTTTTTCAATATGGCCAAATATCCGCTTATCAAAAAAAAAATAAAGGAACGACAAATTTCGATGTTCACAAATAAATTGGCGAGAAAAAAAACGAAAAACTGCTAAGTGCTAATGCACTAATACATCCACCATTTATTCCTTGTTAAAGCGGTAATTTGATCATTTTTATGTAACCCTAATGAAGCTGTAATACTTTCATTTGACGGCAGGTACGTACAATAGTAGGTATTTCACATATTATATCACAAGTAGCGCTGCATATCAACTTTGTTTTATAACACAATGCGTTCAAACTACCAGAAACGTACCACTTTGTTTAGTTAGATCAAATTAAATATGAAAAATGACATGTTTGTGTTTATTTCCCATCTCAAACTATCAGTTTCCTCAGAGTAAGTCCTCGTGAAAATTATCTATTTCGAGAAATGCGACTTAAAGCAAAAGATACACATGCCCTTTGCTTTTTATAATGTTGCGCCCAATAGATAAAAAATGACATACAGGCATTTTTTCACTTATTAGCGGAACATAAACATAGGAAACGTCGTGGTATATAACAGAAACGATACCAATATAAATGCAGTCTGCGTGGTTTTCTAGATTTGATGTCCTTTTTTATCCTTGAGAATATTAAAAAGCGATTTTCACATTCTCAGCCTACCGATTGCACTTGTCCATCTTAACTAAAATGTTTCAATTGCCCTTTTTAACTATATTCCTAAGCGGGATACGATAACTAATGGACGACACTGACAAGTGTATTTAAAAAAATTTCGACTATTTATTTTTTCCGTTTATCATCTTGACGTTAGTGCTCTCCCATGTAGTATGGTGAGAACGACAAATCCCAACTGCAATACGATAGATCAGTAAAGAATAATTGACTTCGAAATTTTGCAATTCTAACCGCATGGATGTTTTAAACTATCACGGTTCAGCATGTAGAAAACCAAACGTGCTTGTCACTCGAATTTGGAACGCGGAAGAGGAACTGAAAAGCAAAGAATGCGCCTTGCCTGAAAGAATCCACCAATAGGAGTCGCCACAAACGAAATGAAAGTCACAATTTAGGTATGCCAGCGAGTCCCAAACAACTAATGACAGTGACCGTCAACCAAAAATAATACCTACTTAAGAAAATAAAACTGTGACGTCTTGCTCGAAAGAACGGGTACTTAATGGTTCATCCTATTTTTTCGCTTCTACTTAATACATGTCTTCGGCGAAGAATGGTTACGGTCAACATTTCTGGTTGTTGCGTTTTGGGTATAATTAGTGTCACTATTTCTGTTTTTTTCTTTTCTGGGTAACCAGGTGGGTTACACAGCATTGCGTTGCACTCGATCTAATACATTATCCGAATTCCCACTGTTTTCTTTTAGCGAACCAAATTTCATTCCATTTACATTTATTTCGTTTAGATATACTGTTTAGGGTGTGAAATGATGTATTTATTGTTTCCATATAGTTCCTTATACTCACATTTGGTTAAAGTATAGGTAAAAATGTTTTCTATTAACCTAACTGCTGTGAATACATGACGTGTACTAATGCATAAGTGGAAACATAATATTGATTTTCCATCAAAAATAATATTAAATTGGGTTACGGTCCACGGTTTGTATACATACTTCTTTTATAATCTGAGGCGAGGGATTGCTCACAGTCGATTGATAAATTTCTAACACTTCCTGATCTAGGTTAAAGGCGGTTTGAAAATGGGTGTACTTATTTATTACGATTTGTAATTCGATCTACCAAACACAGTTAGAAACATCGGGTTAAATAAATTAGTTAATTGGGAATTATAACGAGCCAGATAAGTAAATAATACGAGGGACACTAGAAAAGAAATCTACCTAACCATGAAAAAAACAAATGAGCAATTTAAAATTAATGTGTCAGTTTGTGTCATATTTTCTTGCGACAGTTACCTTGCATTTTATGTGGTTTTATGGGCGACAATATGCGTTCCCTGAAGTTCGGGCATCGCAGCGTCATAAAGTTTGTGTTAAAAGAAGGGCATCAGCAATTCCCACTTTTTTTGTATACCTACAGATTGTTGTTTAAACGACGTCATGTAGACATTATTTCGGTCTAAACACTAAAAATAATGACGAGACATCCTGTATATGAAGAAATATTTCAATTTATTAAGTAAATCTGGGTGATTATTTACGAAATATATAACGTTATGACGTTCATTATTAGATGACGCTACATATATCAGGCCAAGTTTAAATTTAAATGTTTAAAATATTGGCAAAATTGATTATCAAAATGGGACAGGCACTTGGATAGTACATGTTATTCCAAATTTATTTTTTTGTTGCCGAGGTTGATTCGTTTAGGTTTTACTTAGCTACTCATTTTAATTTATATACAAATAGCGCTATTTTTTCCTTGTCAAATTCCTGCCCTTATTCATTTTTTCGTTTAATAACCAAAGTAATTGTAAAAGGGTACTTTTTTGTTTTGTTTGAATAAAAAAATCAATTTTGATTGCTCGCTATAAGTGCGTGATAAATAAGCACAGCGTTGGTTCGTTTCACTTGAATTTGTTTCTCAGTGTTGTTTTTCCTTTTAGAAATGTTGTTTATGGGCAATTCTTGTTTAAATTTTATCGGTTTTGTAATTTATTCAATTCAGAGTTTATTTGATGGTGTTTGCTTAAATAGTGAAGTCAACGTAAAAACGAGACTGCTGTGGCTGCGAGTTCCGCGACGTTGAAACAGCGTGTAAATTTGTTAATGCTAAATTTCCGGCAGTCAGTCGTATTTGTTTTGTTGAAAATACAGTTCATTTTTTTATAATGAATCTGTGCAGATGTAAGTTAACCAAAGTTGTGTAAGACGTTTAACGTCTGTTGTCTGTTTACGGAACAAGTTTTGTCGAGTTGAAGAAGGAAGTAGAGTATTATAACCTTTTGTTAAGGTTCTCCAATTATGTTTCTACCGTCCAAACAGCCACCGAAAATTTGTTTACATCAAGCCAGTGTTGTTTGCCATCTAATTCTATGTGATAAAGCAAAGTGGAGTTCAGCGTTTGTGTGTATTTGGTTTGACCAAACAAGCGTTGTAAAATTTTCTTTCGTGCAGGGATTTTGTCCTTGTTTGGATTCATTGAGTTTTGGAATACATTTTTGTCATTTTCAATCAATTAACTGGATGTTTATTTGAATCCATTGTGCGACCTGGATAGAGTTCTTATTATATTTATTTTAGGTGTTAATCAAAAGTAGTGTAATGCATTTTTTGGGAGTTGATCGAGTCTACCGAATCTCTCAATTGAAAAAACTCTAAGTTTCAATTTTGATTGGTTTTGAGCTAGCTGGACAGGTGTTTTGTGGGTGGTGTAGTGACCGCATACCATTGCACACAGTATTAAGTTGGAGGCGTACAAGGGAACTCTGAAATAAACTTGCATCAGAATCAGCATAACTAGCAAATTTTTGTTTGTACTGAGTTTGCTATGCTCCATCGGAATCAAGTTTCATGAACTAAATATGCTTCCTTATCAGGATAACAATCTTGTTCTGCTTTTTGTATAATACTATAACATGGATGTAGCTTTTTGTGACTGCTTCTTACTATTTTATACTGATTCCTAGAAAAACCTGCTCCCACAAGCATGGAAAGTCTGAGCGGGGGAGTAGTGCCACTTTCTCGTTGAAAATGAAAAATAGTTATTTTTATATTTTGTTGCTCGTTGTGGAGTAATGTTTGTCATTTATTTTAAAACTAAAACGGCATCTCTTTTCCCACTTTCGCCTGACTTAGATTGAGCAGCCTTGTTAGCATCTCTAAGTTACCTGTTTTACGTAGCTCTTCTTTTATTTATCTCACTTGAATCCCTAAATGATTTTGAGGGCCGGCCGGGTCGATATGTGACCTTTGGAATACTAAATATACTTTGAAGCCACTTCTGATTTTTCTTTACGAAATATTGTTCTTTTCTCAATGCCTCAGTCCATCGGCGCTTGGGTTCATATTTAAAACGGGAAAGATCTTGTTTTGTCACAACAAGATGGCGTCCGACGAAGTTGTCGCTGTTTGCGGCAAAAATCGTGTAAAATGTATTTAATGTTGCAGCTACTATCATATTTATCTGTTTGACGAATCTTATGTAGTTTCGACTATTAGTGATAATAAATGATCAATCAATCATTGATTTGCTCCTTGGAAAAATTTGAAAAAAGAAACAAACGTATCGCTGTCTCCGTCAATTCGTGTAAAAATATCACTACGCACAGTATTAAACTAGTGACAGTAGTTTGATCCGTTATATTTTTATCTCGAAATTGGATTATTACTATTAAAAAATTCAAATCCTCAGACAAGGACATTTGCATTTGCAAATTTACTCAGTAAAAATGTTTACATGACATGCGATTTTAAATTCAGGGTAAGCCGTTTCATATATCGCTTTAAAACAACATTCCAATATGTTTTTTAATAAATGTGCCTAATTAATTACGATGAAACTAACCCACGTCAGAATACAGAAATTAAATATCCCGAACTATTTTAAATCATAGTAAAAGTTACTTCTGATGGTGGCGTATTACCCTCATATTATGTAGTCTACAAGCATTAAATATGTATGGCTCTTGAGCAACGGAAAGATCGTCCCTAGGTTAAACAGAAGCAATTCGATATCGTTTGATAGTTACTGTTTCGACGATTGGATACATTCCACTGCCATACCATGAGATATATTAATAGGTAACAATTTGAGTTGTCATCTGTCGAATTGATTAGAGGGTATTCAGAGAACAACAAAAAAGGTAACTCTTCATGTTATATTTTAAAATGTACAATGAGAATCAGGGGATAACAAGACGTTCTTGCGGGTGACAATGTTAAATCTTGTAATTACAATTTGACGAAAAGTACAATGTACAGAACGGCATGGTAGAGGGTTATTTTTTTAGCTTATGTGAATATTATAAACAAATTGAATGGCTTAGAAATTTGTCGCCTTTGCAAACGTCACCCTCCAACTTCTTAATTCTGACTAATACTCTACTTTGTATATAAATTAATTCCCAACAGCGCCAATCAAATACTGCAGAGTGCAGATAAGTTACATTTATTTATCTTAGTTTATCTTCAATCTACTGTCCCAACAAACTTTCCACGCCAACAAGACCACTGGCTTGTATGTTAAGTATATCGACCTTTTATAAGTTCATTATAGGGTAAATGAAGTTGTAGTACTTAATCTTGATTACACCAGAAATCCCTTTAGCACGTTAAACCATACTATTAATTTGTTTTGACACTTTGCCATATTTTAATTAGCATTATGATTGTAATTAATAATAATTTCGGAATTATTTTACAAGAGCTGCTTGGATTCATACTTAATTTAATAATATATTACGATTTACATCCTTCTTTGTCGTGTTCTCTCATTGTTCATTATTACAGACAAACGCACGGGAGGTTCTGAGTTAAGACGTTCTTTTTGTATACTACTTACCTCAAGGGGGAATTTGTAATTTTCATCTAACCATTAATCTAATTTTCTAGTTTTGAAGTTATTAATTTAGAATCTGGCAGCACTATATTTATACAGTCGGTACAATGGGGAACATAATCTATATTGTAATCCAGTGTAGTGTATATGTATACATGGATTATTCAGAAGTGCCTTGAATATTCCAAAAGTTACGTGCTGTAATAACTTATAAAACATACATGTATATAAAAGTGGCATTTTTTCATCTCGAGCGCCTGACGGAAGATTTATGCACATCACAAAATTTATTAAAAGTTTTTTATATGTTCAAGACCAAGTTTAATCAATGTTGTAATGCTTCCAAAGCGTTAACCACGCAGTGTGCGTTATGCTGTTTTAAGATGGCATTAATCTGTAGACTTGCCCCAAAATCTACTCTAAGCAAATAGAGATTTGCGCGAATTGTGCAATACTGTTTCTTATACTCTTAATCTTCTCATTATGAACGTTTTGATCCACATTACATTTTGTGTAAACAAGATAGTGGTTGTTTTGATGCACGCAAAACTAAATCAGTTTACTAAACATCTCTTAGTCTTAGCGTCTTATATGAATTCGCATTAAAGGAAGAACGTGCTTTGATATTCTCCTCGTCAAGTGCCACGATATATGAAATCTACAATATTACTAAAACTGTTCGCTTTTCCCCAGAGTGCTGTTATTTAAGCATGTAGGTTAGAAAACGGACTGTCCGTTACGACCGCCCGTAAAGAATGCAGCACCCAAATAGCATGAAGCTTTATTTTCCATTATGCACGTAATAGAAATGGCATTTTTAGTTCGTAATTATTTTACATATCAAATGCGCAATATCGTTTAACTCGACAAACCCTAGAAAAAGTCTTTGGAATGAATCCAATTTCGTTAGCATAGTTATTAACGAGACCAAGAGTCACGACTGTGAGTGTGACAAAACTTAACACAATCTGAAAGTTGTAAAATGCCCAAAACAATTTATTGAAACAACGCGTAATATGTTAAGGTAAAAATAAATTTACAAAAAAAAATGTATAAAGAGTATCGATAATCTGATTGTGACTTCCAGTACCATCAAATGACATGAAATTCACAATTGCTGATAAAATCATCAAAAGCTATTGCGATGGATTTTTGTTATTGTATAAATTTGGTTTGTTGCATCAGACCAACTGACCAACTACAAATATAATATTCATGGAATTAAAAAATGTATAATCATACATTCCTTAACGTGAGTCTCAAAACGTGACATTATTAAGTATAGATGAATAAGCAGTATCTCTAAGAATTTCTATATGCTTATATATTGCTGTGTAAACAATGTCGGTTTGGGACGTTGAGGTTCGGATCTAGGCATTTGGAATGAACCCAGCTGGTGTAATTATTATATGCTCATTACAACTCATGCTAATGAATTTCTTGGGTTTATTTACGAATCTAGTCTGTAGAGAATGTGTTTGTTTATTTCATTGTAAAAGAAAGAGTATTTCCTAGAATTAATAAGATGAAGAAAGTGTTTACCTCAATTTTCACTATCAATTTGTTCGTTAATGCATTTGTGACAGCTATTTCGTCTAGAAATTGTTGTTTTTGTAGAAAATGTTTGATTTAAGATAATTCCAAGTAAAATTGGTGTACATGAAACAAACCCAGCTTCTTATCGAGCTGTTGAATGGTTGATCGTGTTACCAAGGGTCGTTGATTGGTTATCAAATCTGGATGAAATGTAAGGAGAGAAGTTCGTTTAAATACCTCAGTACGCGTTAGGGGCCTTTTTCCAAAGTTCGAGGTCAAGTTACGGTCCGTTGAAGAAGCCGTTTGCCATTATCCGAAGCTAAGGTGCTGTTCCGCTAAAAGAAAAGGACATTTGTTTTGCTAAGTTCGAGGCCGGTTTGTTGACCGTTTTATAGAAGACGTTTTTCGTCCTGCTCCGAGGCCAAGTTTGATTTTGTTTTCTGGAACCTAAGACAGGAGTGTATACGTTTAAGTTGGTGGCTAAGTTAGTTGCCTTTCATCGCTTTAAACAATTTCTTCGTTTTTTCGTAGTGAATTAAGTACATGCTCAGTATACTAGTTCATTGAAGTTGTTGTTTACGTAAATCGGACAGCCATTCGAGTCATCGGTGGTGTATTTTTGTGTGCAGCCAGATACTACAATCAACGTCTCTACAACATGTTTGAGGAATGGAATTAAGTTGTGCGTGACGTTCGTTTAAGTGCACTGTTTCCGGTAGTAATTAGTGGTGTGTCCGGATTGTATTGGGATATTGTCACTGGAAAAATGGTCAGTAAGATTAAGACTTTTGGATGTTTGTTTACTCGGACGCTGTGGTCCAAGTTTTTAAATTAGGATTTCATGTTTAATTTCATTTGTGGTTGTAGAATAAATTTTATTATTGAAATATATCATGCAAGTCGTGTGTTTATTCGAGTCCTTTAACGACGAAGAGAGATGTCTCGTGTTCAATTACGTTTATCCGTGCCCAAAGTTCATTTCAAGTGCTCTCAAAATTTGGTAAATAACCTTTTTGGAATTTGAGGAGTTTGATCTGGACCATTGTTTGCTTAAAATCAGGAATTTAAAGTCAGAATTGAATTATTTTGTTGTGCTGGGTGCGGATGCGTACTGAGAGAAATTTCATTAAGGAGCTAATTGGGTGTGAGAAGTGTTGTGTTTGCCCTGAAAGTTTATGGTGATCATTACCATTACTAACATACATTAAGCTCTATCCCGGTATTAAGTCCTTATGTATAGTTAAAATAGTATATCCACAGTAGTATACAAGCCCCTTCTAGTTTATAGTTCACTTGATTCATTCGATGAAAAACGTAGTAGATTCCAGGGATGTTCAGGTTGCCGTATATTATCGGACAATGTATAATAGCGGTATTTCTACTAGGTAGTCGCCCGAATGATAATAATTAACTGGACTGTCAAAGAAAATACTTTTAATAAAAAATCTTTTTAATTGTAATAACAACGCCCGCATTACTTGGCAGCAGAAACCGAAGCGACTGACGAGCAGAACCGCTATTACTTTCATGTCAAAACGATGGACGTTTCGCGGCACTTTCGAATCTGGGTAGCAGTCGGTGTTAAAACTGGACGGTTGTTTTCACACAGAAATGAGGAAATAAATTTAATCAAACCTCATAATTTCGTGCGTAGGAAAAGACGAGAACGTATCAAATATATTACGCACACACCTAGGCGATATCAGGGAAACCTTCTTTGAGACAAAAACCTTAGCATAGCCCACAGAAATACACGAACTAAAGTAATAATTAAAATACAGTTAGTCTAGGCCATATAATATTTTTTTACAAAAAAAATTAGTTACCGGGCGAAAGTGGGTTTTTCAGGCAGGTGAAATGAATAGAAATTGGGAAAATATAATTTTCCGCTATTTAGGCTGGACTAAGTAGGCGCCGTTCACCAGCGATTTCGTCGACTTCGAATCATGAGGTTGATATCTGAATCATCAGATTTTCATTCAAAATAACGAATAAGATTAAAAATACTTTTTCTTGGCGGCTTGGCGCAAACTAATGAAAATCCTACTTTACATAAATCGCAATTTAAAAAATAATTTGATAAGTATCTACATACAGTCTAGCATAGCGTAATTCTTCTATACTTGGACTGAAGTAGTTAAAATTGGGTGTAACCAAGAAGGCAACTTAATTTGAATAAATTTACTCCCACATTTGAATCGGTAGCTATTTCATGCTGATCTGATACACGACAGGTTCTTTGCAGATTTCCCTCTGGGGTACATTGAGCTACGATCCAAGCTATTTACACAAACAGCCCTGAATGTGATGTGATGTTTTGCAATTTTTAAGTGACGATTTATAATGCCGGTGTTGCACCGGTTGCCTCGGTACACTTTCAAAAGGAGCAGTTTAATATTTTACTAACGTAATTTTCAACTTAATAGAGTATTTAAAGAAATACGTTAACCGTCTATTTTATTGGGCCGTCTCAATACTAATGAGAAAATATAACCCGGGGAAAGGTAATGTTATACACAGCATAACAACAAATTATCGTTAAAGACATTAGGCTGTCAGTGATTATCACGTTTTGGTTGGCGTGGCTTTAGTAATGAGAACGATACTTGAAAAGCTCCGTGCATATACTAAAGGAAACACCAAGGGCACTCTTAAATTTTTATTTGATGTACAACGTACGTCTCGCACATTACCTGCCACTACGCCTATTTGTAAAACAAAAACGCCATAAATAAAGAAAAAAGAAAACAAACTTATCCGCAACTTCCTTCATATAGGAATCGCGTTTTTGATATGTAAGGGTTCTTTTGGAATACGATCTTATGAAGTAGTTCCGACGAATGTTATAGACGGAATATTACGTTATATGAAAGAACATTTATATTTTAATCTAATTAAAGGGCAAAGCAGCAGGTAGATTAAAATAGGTTATGCCTTCTTTTTCCAGTTAATGTATTGCCTACTGCACGAAGCCATCTCAGCTTGGAATAGGGCATCTCGGAAAGGTAATTGCAACAAATTCGAATATCGACTACCACGCAAATATTTATATTCTACCATAGAAAGGGAAGAATGTATATGAAACTAATGTTATATCCTGCCATTTTAAAATATAGTTGATTTAGGCTTTAAGGTGCCCCTCCTCCTTGGAGGTTTCGAAAAAAAAATTCTTACAACATATTCATCCTAAAATCATAGGAAAACGTTTAGTTTCTTCAATACCTAACTTTTGCACACATAGTTTTTCTTCTAATTTTTTTTATTTGAAAAACATTTGATGTAATCATTACACTTTCCTAATCTAAATTTAATACTTGCGGTTTGATTTAATTAGAGGTTATTGAATTGTTATGCGCACTTAACATGGCGTTTAACCTGAATTTATTCCTCGACACGCAATGCATAAAATTTTACTGCTGAAGTGGATTGAGTTAAATAATTACATTTATTACTCAATTCGAAGTGCACTATGCGACTTTACCTTCCTCGTTCGCAATGACCACAAGAGGGTGGAGGACTTAAAGACATGAAACTATTGCACCAAATACACAATTTACGACAATACTTGTATAGCAAATCAGATACAGATATGAGATATGGTACCAAAGGAATTTACATGGACGATTTCCACACGAAGTTAACCAGGATTGTGTTGATTCTACGGCAACGCACACTTGGCTATGTCAATGTGCTATTTTCCCAGAGACCGAATGTTTCATGTTAGCAAAACAAGACCAGAGCATTAATTAACAGACTATAAACAAGTTTAAAAAGTCATTATGCAAACATAAATGGCGAGAGCGTATTTTCCTCCTAATAATATTAATGCTAGCACCAGGAAAAAATACCGGTAGGCACGAGATCCTTCACAGATTCACCTACTGAACTTACCTGTCCACAAGTAAACAACACAAAATGCCACTCAGAAACACGCCACACTATCAGAACCCATTCGTATTCAACGCAAAACCAAACAAACACATACAATAGAAATTAATTAATTGATAAGTTCGTAGGTAACATTGAGATAAAATATAAAAACAAGGGTAGGATTAGACCATAACTAGACAAGACGAAGGACGTACAGACGGTTCCTACAAAACCTACATTGCTGTGTGGAAGTTGGGGGTTAACAGTTCGAGCATTTACTGTAACTTGTTAGTTAGTTTTAAAAGTAAACCGGAGGCGTGGAGGAAATGAAGAGCCCTTTACAATGATGTGTCACTTGACCCAACGTTCAATTTACAATTATTGAAGTGGTTGCGGCCAGGAGTGTAATTTAGTAAAATACGTCCCCCTTCCAATCAAAATTGGCCTGTTTTTTGCGTTTTTTCAAAAACTGCTTCAATCTGTTTCGTTTTCGTTGTGCCACCCGATTATTACAGGTGAAATGTGTGTGATTTATTTGACATGCATATTTAAACTAAAATGCGTTTAGCTGCGAATAATTTTGTTTCATGTGCAGTATTCAATAATTTATTTTTTCATTACTCGTCTGATTAATTTGGCATTTATGTAGTAGTTTTATGTATTTATTCAATCATATTATTTATATATCAGTTAAATTAATATACGCTATTACCACAACATAACACTTTTAATGCTCCAATAACGATGTTTGTTAAAGGCTTATAAACGAGGATAATTGAATGGTTAACAAACTTTATAACCGATGTTGGGTTTATTGGGTTTTATATCGCGTCTCTTAACATTCGAGTTGAATTGGATCGTAGCTGGATTGAAGATATTTTTTTCTAGCACTGAATTACTTTTTGTAAAAAACAAAAAGATTGTTAACATGTCAAGAAAGTTATAAGAGAGGTTTGCAATTTGATGTCATAATAAAACTTTTGGTCTGTCTCTTCTAAGTATTGTAGCATAGAACAAATTTAAATGTGTAGAGGGCACTTTGGGTATAAAACCTTTGTAGGAATATGTTAACAATTCATTCTACTTTAAAATGTTAAATGACCTCATGCAGCTTTTACTTGCTTTTTATTGTGCATGGATCAGATCGTCATAGTCTACACAACTCGACTCTCTTGGATTTTGATGAAATTTGGTGGAAAGTAGCGCGTCTGTAAGTTATGATAATTCTAAAGGAATATGGGATATCAAAGACGGCGGAAAAATGGATGCATGGTTCTTTTTAAAAAAATCCTATATCAGGTACAACTCCAGACATTTCAGTCGACTATAGCGCATTGGAAAACTGCCACAGTAAACATATTGATCACAATGTCAATATTGCAAAATACTAACGTTATCTCAGAAGGGAAGAAAATATATTTTGCACTGGTAGGTTAAAACCAGGCATAAATTGCATCAACGATCAACGTATTAGGCTTTCTGTAAGTAAATTTAACTGATTATTACGACGGAGTGCTCTAGTAAAAAACTACAACACCAATATCAGACTCCATTAATAAATGGGTTTCGGATTGCGATATAGGTAGAAGAAAGAGAGGTAATTAAATTAAAATATATGGCCTAACCTAAAAAGAAACGCGTTAACCAGATAAGTAACCGTATGAAAATACCTAAAAAATACTCATTCACGTAAATAAGTTTAGACAAATAATTGGGACAATTTTTAGCTTGATCTCTGGAATTTTCCACTTTAGATATCAACATCTTTGCAAAATAAGAATCTGTCATTTTAACGACAAAAGCCCGGTTGCACTAACCACACTCCTAACATA
>NW_022170511.1:9505997-9558217 GCF_008802855.1 Photinus pyralis
GAATGTAACTTTATCATGTCTAAGGGTAGAGTAGCTCCAATTGATAAAAAGGGAGATAAGAGCTTAACGTTACCAAAACTGGAACTCACCGCGGCAGTCTGTGCAACTCGACTTCAGAAATTTATACTTGAAAATATTGACGTTAAATTTCATTCCTGCACTTTGTGGACAGATTCGAAAATAACGATATATTGGATCATGGGCAAAGCTGACAGGTGGAAACCGTATGTTCGCAGTCGTGTAACTGAAATTAAGAAGAACTCAGTTGGAGTATGGCGCCATTGTCCAGGGGCAGAGAATCCAGCAGATTTACTAACGAGGGGTGTGACATCTAAAGGTCTTATGACATCGGAAGTTTGGAAACATGGACCTAATTGGCTGAAATTTAAACCAGAAGAATGGCCTGAAGAAGATATCGCGATAGGATCTGAAGCATCTGTTTTGCTCGTACAAGGAGAAGAAGTAATCCAGAATAACGAACCAATCTTCAAACTTGAGAGATTCAGTAGTTTGGAGAAAATCTTTAGCATTACCGCTTATGTTAAAAGATATTCCCATAATCTAAGAAATAAAAAGAACAAAAGAACTGGAAGCTTGAAGGCTCAAGAGTTAAAGGAGGCTGAAAGATATTGGATAAAGGTAACTCAAGGACAGCATTTTTCAAGTGAAATAGCTGACCTAAGAAGAGGTAAAAAAATTGAACCCTCTTCTCGAGTTTTAACGCTAAGTCCCTTTCTTGATGAAGACGATATAATGAGATTAGGAGGCCGTTTACAGGAAAGCTCCTTACCGTACCAAACGAAATATCCTGTGGTGTTACCTAAAACGTCATTTCTAACGGATAAACTTATTTCGAACTCTCATGTTTCCACAATGCATGGTGGAGTAAACGTGACGATGGTACATATAAGAAAACGATTTTGGATTTTACAATGCAGGCAAAGAGTAAAATCTATACTGAGCAAATGCATAATTTGCAAGAGATTACGAGCAAAACCTGGCAATGAACCTTTTGCACCCTTACCAAGAAGTAGGGTGTCTTCAGCAGAACCATTTAAGGTAACGGGCCTAGATTTCGCTGGACCTCTATACATTATCAACGAATCGAGGCGGCAAAAGGCTTACATCATGCTGTTAACGTGTGCTGTGGTACGTGCCGTACATCTTGAAATAGTTCCTAATCTAACAGCAGAGAGCTGTATTAACGCATTTAGACGGTTCATTTCAAGAAGGGGAGTTCCGGATATCATTTATTCAGACAACGCGAAAACATTTAAGAGAACAGCTTTAGAATTGAAAGAATTATACAAAATAATTTGCACCGATAAATTTCAAAATTTTGTCACAGGACGTTGCATTGAATGGAGATTTATTGTGGAGCGCGCCGCGTGGTGGGGCGGATTTTGGGAACGAATGGTCAAAACTGTAAAAGATGCTCTAAAATTGTCACTTGGAAAGAAATCCCTTGATTGTGACGAACTACAAACCATCATTTCAGAAATTGAAGCTACGGTGAATATGAGACCGCTTACCTACTTGGATGATCAGCCCGAAAATTTAATGTTTTTGACACCAGCACATTTCCTTTTGGGTAGTAACGAATGTGGATTTCATATCAACAACAAACCATCCGGATATTAAAAGAAACCAAATTTTTGCAAATGGAAAAATCGTAACAAGTTAACGCAAGAAATTTTGGAAGGTTGGTCAAATAACTATTTGCAACAATCACACTGTTCCATAATCAACATCAAGTTCAGTCTAAAAGAAGAAGTTTGGAGATGTGGCTTTGCTACATGACGATAACGTACCCAAGACTACTTTGAAGTTAGTCCGAATAATGAATTATTTTCATGGACGTGATGGAAGAGTTAGAGCCTGGTGAAGTGAAAACTGCCCGACCAGACCGTTTTGGACGGCCAATTCATACTATTTCCCTTGGAAATCCTGGCCGGGGGAGGATGTTGAAAATCCGTGGAATTAATCAAGGGTAGCAAAAAAAGAAGTAGCGGGAAAAATGGAAGATCGAGAATTATTGAATTAGCGTAGTAACGTATTGTACCTACGTATTTGTTTTGTGAACGTTTAATTCATTTGATAAATAAAGCACTATTAAATACGGTTTTACACAATTGTCGATGCTTTTTTTCCACTCCAAAAATTTCTTTACGGCCAGTTAATTAAATTTTACACTCGAAACTCAAAATCAACAATTAAGCGTATCATTAAGACGCTTGTAAATATACGCAATTCAGTTCGTTCCACTGATAATTCGCACAAACGCATGCGAATAAAATGTAAATTGGTACATTATTGTCTCCCTCCTCAAATCGGATATCAAGATATCAGCCTGTAGCTGCGTTTGATATACCGCACTGAGTGCTAACCTCTTCCAAATAGAGTGCACATAGTGTTATGCGATTCTGAATAGCTCATGAAACTCTTAGATTCTCGTTCAATTAATCTAAAGCTTTATTATTAAACAAACGCAAGGAAAAGAGACCAATGCGCAGCAATTTTAAAACAATACACTGTACTTTTGGGTGACCATTAATAAATGGAGATTTTCCGGTTTATGGTGACATTCAGTTCTTAATATTAGCGCATTCCGCGGAATTTATTTATTTGCGATTACCGGCCGACACACCACTTCATGCAAATGTTGAACCGATAGTACCTATAACAAGTGCAACAAACAGTTACTTCATAAAAAATTTCAATCGAGTGTTACGGTTTTTGTTGTCTATTATAAATTATGAGAGCACCATTTTTAGCATTAAATAAAGAGAAATTATCGAGATTTTAATTTTTGTACGTAAATAACGTTACTTTCACTGCGTTAAAAAGTTGTCGCGTTAAAATTTAATTATCTACATTTTCTTGCAAACACCCCATGATAATTCCATTATTCGAAAAGCAAAAGCTATTCCCGAATTTGATTACAGAGTGTCAAAGGTTTTTAGGTTTTACACAAAGTGATATGTCCCTTAGAGACTATAGGCGACCTTATTCGCAGTTTTCTACGTTTGGGTTCGTATGAAATGGAAAGAGCGCGAATCTCTTTTTCCGCGTCTTTCAAATATTTAGGCGAGGGCATTGTTCGCTTTCACTAATTAAAAATATGTCAAATAGAACCCGCCATGTCACATCAACCTCTATGAGCTACGTATTGTAGGTGGTGAGAACTGTATCCTTAATGTACTAAATCAACCCTAAAGTGATGGTTTCCAATCAAATCTGATATTGTTTCACATTTTAATCTCGCGAACTTTCAGTTGTAGGTGCAGTAAAATATTGGTACTTCCGCAGAGTGGCATTTGTCCGGTTTCTGCTCTAACTCAATATAAGTGCGTTAAACATGCATACATTTGTGGAAGTTCTCAAGTTTTACAAGAAAAGGCCTAAACAATTTATTCAACATATTTTGACGCGTGGAATTTGTCTTCATCATCTTTATAAGGTTACTTGAATTGTTAGTATTGTATGAAATATGTGTTATAACAAAGTGTGGAAAATGTTTACATTTGTATATCTAATAGTTCACCAAAATTTAGTATAAATAACCCCTGTGTAGATCTCTGGGGATTAGTGATACATGTAGGGTTTCATTCTAAAGTCACTCGGTATTTTATTAGGTACCTACTCTCTCTAATGCTCTGTGATCTATATTTGCGCTTCACCCCTCATTGACGTGGTAAAGAGCGACCCATTCTCGACTATTCTCTGTGTCTTTTTGCTAAATTCTGCTCTCTGTTTGTCCAAAGGTGGTGTGTAATATTGACTCTTTTGCGAGATAATTAACTGCTACCTGCGTTGAATGCGCACTTAGAAACTGATGCTGTCATCTTTACAACCGGATGAATTACTTTGGTGCTCTTCATAAAACGTACGCGTTCAATCTAAGTATAGTGTTGATTGATGGTTCCGTATCTTCTCTTGAACCCTTCCAAACCATCGTCAAAGGTTCTGGTTGAAAACACTTGCGTCCAGCATCGAAAAAAAATGGCACCTGTGCATCTTAAAGTAATAGTGTTTAACCCAAATAGTCGGGTAATTATTGATTGAATGCGAGTTCATGTATCAGAATTACTTAATTATGTCATGTTTGATTTTGTTTAAATAATTGTTTTGTTTATTTTAGTATTGGTAAAATTATGTTTTAATAGGTCAAATTTATTCAGTTAGGAATTGTTTGAGTAGTATTTGTAAAAGTTTATTTTATGTTTTTTATTCGGTTATTGCGATATGAAGTTCCATTATCGTGGCGTGAGCTAATTAGTTTCAAGATAAGCGTGTGTTATCACCAAAGTATGCTGATGTTAGTTTTAGCGACGCAAATAATTTTCTAAGAATAAGGAAAAGGTGAATACCAATTTTGCGGTATTTAAACGTTGGAAAGTTTTTGTAGAAAGTGTATACAAAATGTACTAAAACAGTACAGCGTATGCCCACCGTCACTGCAGTTACTATGTTAGCCGCTCGTCTCTAGCGCCCGGCTCCCCCATTCGAACAAAGCAATAGTTTCCTTCATAGGAGTTGGCTGAAAAACTGCTGACGGATATATGTTTAGCGCATTTCCACAAAACTTTAAAAAATGCGCTACTGTGGTCACTTTCATCCGTCTGTCAGTCTCTACGGCTGTGTCGCTACTACATCTTTATTTTAAGAGCTATTCTAGTTTTTTCGTTATTTGGTTCGTTGCGGTGTCGAGGCTTACATCAAGGAAGGAATTTTTTCTGAATTTATTACTAAAAAAAGTTACAGTAAAAAATTCTTGGAATGGATTTGCCGATGGACCCATAAAACTTGGTTTAGTTGTACAATGGAAAACTCCTTAGGATTATCATATGTCGGCTGGATCGAATGTTGAGAACGGCTACTGTCTTAAAATCGCACTAACATTGTAGATTCCGAGTAAAATTTTGAAGATAACGAAACGTTGGGGTTGTTATTAATTTTATTGACTAAGAAACTTCCTTTACTGGGTGCAACTTTTTATACTAGCACAGAATTGAGTGAATACCGTAATACATTTATAACTCATTGATCGTTTACCAAAAGGTAAAATTTCGTTAATTGTAATTAATGCCGAAATGTTCTTTCACGAAATATGATGTTTACATATAACTTCGCCTTGAAATTCTTTACCGTAATTGCATGCACTGAAACAATGATCATATTCTTCGTTTAAAACCAAATTATTTGCCCTTTTTACCACACTTTTTTACAGGATACGACCGTCGGATTAAATTTTTAACTTGATCGTTCCACTCGTACAAAAATGTCTCGATAAGTACACGAAGGTTAACCAGACTTAACTTTTTTAACACCAAAGGTGAAACGTTCAGATAATATCCAAAGGTATTATTTGCGCTTCCACAAAATAGCACGAATTTTGAAACTTCAGTAAATTTGGAACTTTTTTAAACTGGACCTTAAATCGGTTAACCAATACAACGTGAATAATCTAGTCACACCAACGACAAAAACGCGAATTTCTTTTATCTGGGCCCAACTGGTCGCTCTCAATGGCAAAACGCGAATGCCTTTTTAAGGCATCTTACTGATCGCCTCGAAGTTTTCCAAAACCACTCCCTTCTTGATTATTGAGTAAAACTTTGAACGCCCACAATGGCGGATTATCACTCAAAATGGCGATGTCCAATTATTTATTTGTTAGTGTTTTTTACCGCCCATCCCAAACGGCTGTTAAAGATCCCACTCAATTTAGAACCTGCACTTTCAGCAAATTCCCAATTACAAAAGACTGAATCTGCATCAGATCACCGCTATCTACATAGGTACCTATCATCAGATTTTGAAGTAGAATAAATGTTTGATCTTGGACTTCCGTATTTTCAAGATTAAAAAGTTGACCCTTGAGCCTTCACAGTAAATGTTAGGATCGTGAAAATTGGAGCTTGGACATCGTAACAAGAGTGAAAGACTTCACTTGCAGAAATACCAAAACGGGCCTTCCTTTCTGAACGCAACGGCCTCGACTACCGGACCCTTTTAAACGAATAGTGGACCTGCAATTATATACACAGAACGGAACGAAACTTTTAGATCACAAGAGATCATGGCAACCGCGCTCGCTTTCAGCAATACGTTTCTTGTTATCGCCAGACATTCTTTGGTTCACGTTCGCTATGAAGCGGTACATGTGGAAATTCAAAATCAGAACCAAATTTTATACATAATAAATTTTATAAATAAATAAAGCTGATGAATTTCAAATATCAAATTTGGAATCACGAATCTTGATACTTGAATTGCGTATTCTCGACCGTGAATCTTGAACCTTAAGTGAAAGTTTATGGATCTCGTATCATATTGCCTGAAGTTTTGAAGGTTTATAACCTTAAACCACGAGCTTAATCCTTGGATGTCTCATCTACATCTGGTGATATCTCGTATTTAATAATAATAATAATGTCTTTATTACTCAAGTTATTTGAAAGAAAATTAAATAACAAGATAATCTAGCGGAATTCAACATGTTGACCTAGACTGTTGGTCTACCACTCAACCTAGTGTATCATTCACACGTTATAAACATAAGAAAAATAATTTTTTTTACAAATCTAACATGTTTGCCCACTTAACAACCTACACTTCATATTTTTTTTAAAAACGATAAAGAAGGAGAATTTTTGAATATAGAGCGTGTGAACTCTTCCTTAAAATTAACTTCATTGGCGCTCTTTCTTATCAATGATCGTTTTTGTATGCTTCACAGAACACTTCTTCTTCCTGCATTCAATGCAGGTGAATTTTCCGAGAGATTTCGATCTAGGTCAACCCCCACTTTAGGGAAATTTACTTTCGGGGTAGTTTGACGAGAATACAATAATAATACTGTTAACCGAATTTCCGCGTGCGAGCATGTTGAGATGGTGGGTCATCTTGTCCTTTGAATTGTGGTTAAGTGGACTCTCAATTTCGAATCCAAAACTCTGCGTCTTGAAGGTGAATCAACCGTAGAGCTAAGTAGCCCATACTGGCTTTATATTTTATTTTGTCGTTGGTTTTGTGGGAGGATGTTTTTAATTTTCCTGTGGCTGGATCCTGCAGTCCATTTTGACCACCCGCACGTTATTAAGGGCGGGGTTAGAAGTGACGGAATTACACGTTCTGAAGCACCATCAAACTACTAGTTCCATTTTTCTGATATGTTTGCTGTGTTAAATATTCAAATAATAAACACAAACGGAATGTTGAAATCTCGAGTGTGTTAAAAATATGCACGAAAAGCTAATGGCCCTTTATAAACGTTGGAATTTTAGATCGATTATCCCCAGCGTTGTTCGAAAAACTTCCAGCTGCTCGACACGTTCATTATAAAATAAAGAAAAACGACTCATCGAAAGTGCACTAAGGTGCAGTTTCGAAAATTTACGCGATATGCTTCAATTTATGAGTTGGCGGATAACTACACCACAAAATTTAATATGGCAGTAATTAGTTTTGTGATATAGTAACCTTATTTATTTTACCCCATCATATACATTAATGTGAGGCTATCGGATTACGTACTTGATCATTGTCTATGTAAAACTGGGTTAAAAGAGCTAATTTATTATGCATTGCGTAATTGGCATCGACTGATTGATGAAAGGTGCACTTAAGCTAAAATAGTTAGGTGTTTATTTGTAAGAATAGAAAATTTGATGGTTTTTGTTACGCAATAAATGTGTATTCAGTTAACAAAGTTGAATTAATGCTTAAGTTAATATTGCGAAATTTTGTGGTGGTTGTATGTACATTCGGCGATTACTATGTACACTAATTTTCTTATAGATACAGTAAATGGGGTCGCTTTCGTTTCGGGAGTTTGGAAATTTCCCCTGTGGCCTGCGGTTGGATTCATAACACAAAACAGTCCGTTTAAAAAAATCCAATAAGGGTTTTATAAGCATGTGAACTGGCGAAGCACTTTGACGAAGAGGTTCGATTTCATTTTCAATTACCGGGAGGGTGCTGTTACGGAATGCAACCGAATACGATGCGAACCTTGATTTCTTTGATTTCGCGGTTGGGCATTGATTTATTAGCGCACTTTGTTTTTATGTTCGGTTTCAGTTTTGAGTAAAATCATGGCATAAACAATTGGAAATTTGCAAACTACTCAATCGTAGCAATAGTTGGACTGGAGGTTTTAAATATTTAAAGCCTGGAATTTGTTCCGCTCAACTCAACCTCAAAACTTAACCTTATTTGCTAACAATTCAATATCGCAAATATTCCATTTAATGGATCACTCACTGCCACATACAAGATACTTAACAAATGTCAATTCCAGTTTCTGTGTAATGTAGAGGCACTTACCAGGTAGATATTGACAAGTACACAAATGTATTCAACCGTCGGTCGTCTAAGGGAAGCTAACAGGAAATTATGGATGCATAAAATCTAGAGACTACGTGCTTTGGTTAGTAATAAGTTTGTAGGGTAAAAAGTTTCCCGATAAAACAAACCGCCTGAAAATTATTTCGATTTTAGGTGTTCTGCATACTTTTGTCTGGGAAGGACGGTGATTAGTACCGCGTTTCTGCAAATTTGCCCCTAAAGAGTTTCCCTTGTGTTTTATACTTCATGCACTTGCAGACTAGACGGGACTTGCAAGGAATATATTGCATCGCAAAAAATGTTATAAAGCAAGACAAAAGCAAAGGAATGTGTCGCAAGAAATTAAGTCGTACATTATGTATTTGAATTTTATTTTTATTATTGATGTGTCAATAATTGTTACTGCAATTCACTTACAAAATATATATTTCCGTCAGTTGCAAATCAATGTTTTTTAAATTTGGTATTTGCATACTGTAAAGAACGAAGGATTTATTAACTAGAATGGTCAATGTTTTATTTCTTTCGTTTAACCTTACACCTACCATTTTTTTAAATGAAACATCCTGTATATTTTAAATTTGAATCAGCAATAAAAAAATATTATTATACACTGGAACCTTTCATTGTTTTCTTTCCATCATTAATAATTTCCATTCGTCTTTGTTATTCCAGTCCCCATCAGGTAGTCAGTCATCTTCTCTCCATCGCTTCGTCTACATCATCTTTCCAAGGTTTCAGTGGTCGGCCTCTTTTCCTTTTTCCTAACGGGCTCAATATAGTTAACTTATGTATCCACGTACTATTATTGGGTCTTCCAGTATGCCCATGCCATCTCAGTTGTTTTCCCTCGACCAGTTTTTTATCAGTTTTCCAACAATATCTTCTACAGCAGTCCCATTTATAGTAGCGTTTATCTTTTGTTTGCTTCTTTTGCATGCTCTCTATTAATTGTAGTTCGATTTTTTTTCTTTTCTTTGTAATGTGTCTATCCCATACAACTGTTTTATTCTTCTGTTGTTATACGCTGTCTTTTAATATCTAGGGCAACTTTTTCATATTCGCCTATTACCTTGCGTATCATATAACTGAGATTTTCCTGATCTTGGGCCAGGGGCGGACTGGCCCGGAGGGGCGGGTGGCGATTGCCACCTGGCCTGTAGGTCATAATGACCCGTTGGCAATTTATAAGTAGGGCTAGAATTTTGATGATTTTGTATCTTTTTTTCTGAAAGACATTGCTCTGTTATATATAAACGTGTTTCAGGATAAATTGAATCAAATGACAACAACTTGTTGGTGCATTTTTTGCATTCTTTGCCATTTTTGAGCAATGGGTCATTTTTTGCTAATTTTTGCGGTATTTTTTGTGTTTTTACTTTCAATTTTTTGCATTTTTCAGGAATAGCGCTAATTTTTTTTATCTTTTACGGTATATCTCTTGGCGAACTTATAAACCTTTGTTAAAGTTTTATTTTTCATGCAGTCTTATATTTCTAAAACATAATGCAATATTTTTCTTTTCTCGGTAGTTCCGGGTATCTTTACCTGTTTAGAAATGAAGCCTAAAACCTCCATTGTAAGCTAAATGCATAGTTGACGTTTTCTTGGAACGTGCTTAAGTCATCCACAAACGAATGCCCACTAAAAGGGATTAAATTTCTTTGGGATGCGGTAAGTGAGTCAGTACCTTACATACCTAGTTTCTACGACTGACCTGCAGAGGGTGGAAATGAACCACCACTGAAATTCCTGTCTTATCTTACCTAATCACTACCCTTCTTAACATAATTTTGCGGTCTTATTCAGTTTCATCAATAAATTTATTTGTTATTTAAAATGTCATCTTTTTAAATTTTTATGTCATTTTTGCGAAATGTTTAAGTCACAATTTTTATTTTGCATTTTCGCTGATTTTTAACGTCATTAAAATCCTAGCCCTATTTATAAGTACCTATGTGCTGTATTTAGTTTCTTGCACTATTAATAAATTATTAACACGTTTCTCTTATCATCTGCAATTTAAAAAAACTATATTCTAATTGATTTTCGAGAAAGGAATACTTTAAAATGAAGCAAAAAAATTGACCCGTAACCTATGCAATTCCACCTGGCCCATAAGTACCCAGTCCGCCCCTGCTTGGGCTATGGCATGCTAACTTCAAATACATATCAAAGCCCTCGTGGACCTTTCGCGAGAAAATGCATTAATTCTGTTTATCTATGGTGCGTTTAACCTGGGACATTTCTAAAGAATTAATATTTGACGCACATAACATAAGGAGACAAACATTGTAATAAATTCACCAGTCCAAATATCCCACACATCACACAGAGTTGTCTTTAGTTGCTCCTGTTTAAAAAAAACAAAAAAATATTCAAAACTTCTAACGAACGGAATACGTGAATCACCCTGTATAGTTCTTCGCTTACTTCTCAGAGTTTTTCTGTAAGGACGAAATCATTGGCTTCTTTTAATGAAGGGTATGCAAGTAAGAAATTCAATTTTGCGTGGATACTTTTATTAATGATCCTCGAAATCGTATATAATTTTGTATTACTGTCTGTCTGTTGGTCTGTCTGTCCGTGTGCACGATAACTTTGTATAGAAACGTTCGATCGCTTTGAAAATTAAAACAGCTGTTCTTAAGGATATAAGAAAGATCGCTATTGTTTTTCGGCTATGGGACCAAGGGACCAAAAAGTTACAGCACAAAAACTGCATAAACCTCCAAAAATAATTGTTGTTAGAAAGAACCTAGGAAAGAACATAATATGGATGTCCGGTTTTCTGTGTTAGTAAATAATAATATTTCTTAAACCTCAGGTAACTATGCAGATGCAAACAAATATTGCGCATGCGCATTCCAACTTTTGTATTTTTGCGCAATCCCAATTTTTTTATTTGTTAAGATATTTAAATGAAATCTTGTATGTAAGCACCTCAAATAAAAGCAAAACTAATGCCGATTCGAAAAATTTGTTTTCAAGCTATGCTGATCTGGTGGAACAGAATCAACCCCTTAAGGTGTATGTAAAAATGATGCATGTCTGAAGTCCTCGAGGATCGTTCGGTATTCAGTTGTATCGGATATTTTGTATACCGATCGATTTCGACCAGTGGCTATCCTCACTTCATTGTATGCTAAAATATTATATTAGTAGTAAGAATCTATATAAAAATATAACATGATGAGTACGGTCAATTGGTTTAAGTTAAAGTAATTTTTTAATGTCCATGTCGAGGTCCATATAATTTCACGTGAAATATCTGCGTGTATGGCTTCCTTGTTTCCATTAACTTCCCGCGTAAAACCCATTGCTTATTTTTAATTGTTTCTCCATAAATCCATCCCAAAGTAGAAATAACATTTATACCTCTACAATTGATGTATTTCCTCTTATCGCCAACTTCGTGAGTTGAGGATATGTAATTATCTTTAGGCGAATCTTCTCCGCTAATTACTCGTTGGATAGTGCGTTTCAATATTCTTGTAAGCTTCTCCAAACCGTGTTTAAACAACTCAGGTGCTCCATGTCCAGGTCCTGCTGATCTGTTATTTCTTAACGATGTTATAACTCTTTTTTTTCTTGATAGCTTACTTGTATATGTTGGTAGTTTATTTATAATTCCTAATTTTCTATAAATTGCTTTCTATCTTCAGTGAATAGTTGTTTATGACACATTTTTTCGTTTTGTGTGTTTGTTCTTCACTTCGCTATTTGTTTCCTTATATTCCTTCAAGTCTTCCTTTACTTTTGTGTTGCCATTTTTTATATCGTTCTTTTTTACCAAGTTTTCTCTTTTTCGCCGATTTTTTCTTTTTCTCTAGGGCTTTCATTTCTGCCTGTTTGATATGTTCATACATTTCTTCAATTATCTCGTAGTTACATTCCATCAAATCTTTAAACAAAATATTGTACTGCTTTTCTGGTTTCTAAATAAGGTCGGCTAGGATTTACCTCGCATACGCCCCTTAAAAGGAATCTTCCCAGCGATTCAAACAAGCCCTTATTTGAGAGCTAGTTGAATCTTTCGGCAATCACGGAAGACATATGGAAACGCAATACTACTTTGAATTTAGGCCGTGCAAACTGTCTTAATAAATTAGAATTGTTTATATATTTAATTAATCAAAATAATTTAGGGTTAGATTTTAGGTTAGGCATAATTGTAATTATTTGCTTTCTTTGTATTTCAATTAAAATAAATGTATTATAAAACTAAAGTAATCTTTTGAAATTGTAATATTGCAATGGCTAAGTACCTTTATTAACAGGAGCAAAAGGTTTTAAATTCAGAGGTGCACCAATTTATGAAAATTACGTTAAATTCTCCAGGCGTAGTGGAGTATCAAATTAAGAAGTAACATTTTGTCCAAATTTTGCTCACAAATTATTGACAGAAAGCAGACACCTATTATTAATCCCCTATTATTAACCCATTTATTTACCTGACCGAGCTGGAAAGGTATAATTAGAAATACTTAACCAACGATGCTGAGAAAAGAAAAGGATAAGAAGAATATATCTGTTACAAAATGTCACCCAAGAGTGGTGCTGTAGGGCTGTAACGCGAGCACAGTTACAATATGCGGAAAAATGCGTGTGACTTTAAATTTATAATAGTTTGTTTTATATCTAAAATGTTTCCTCGTATATCTCCAAAAGTCCCAAACGTTGCGTTTATTTACCTGACCGAGCTGGAAAGGTATAATTAGTCAGCATCGCAGATGCAAATATGAATTTACCCGACTTTCTGATTGTAAGAGTGTCTACTGCAAGTGCTTCTAAACGGAATTTACGATCCGATTTTGCTACGCGACCTGTAGTTCTGAAAAGCAATGAGTAGACAGCAACGTAAAATAGGATAACGTTACTGGCTTGTCCGGCTGTATTCCTTTTCGTTCGTCAATTAGCTCTTAGATGACCAATCGATGAAGGGTTTCCGCTACATTACATAATCTGCACTTCTTATTGATACAGTCAAATGGTTACACTGAGACAGCTCACGTAATGTGTTAAGTATTTGCCCATTCTATTTTTAAGGGACGACAGAGCGCGAAATAGCGCGAGGGCAGTCAAAGCTTTCCTCAGTAGAAAGCATGGTGGAAAATTATTCCCTTACCAGTCTTTCAGTAAGCACTGCCACATTTTTTTTGTTGCTTGCCTCACAGATATAGTTACTTGGGGAATATAATAGCTATCTCCTAAAAAACATATTATTGTTATTATTTGCCAACAAACAAATTGCTCCATGTTTTGGTCAATATTGAATGTAAATATTGCAATAGGCATGCAAATAACAAGTCAAAATGCAAAACATGTGTGATCAGATTCTAAGTAAATAGTATATGAAAATAAGGTGGTAAACTTTAATACATAAATAAATTAAATTTCCTGTCCCTTTTTGCTTAGGATACATTATCTTAGTTTCGCTCCGTGTCTGTTTCCCATGCGTTCAATCAGTTTCTTGTGAGCATTCCGTAGACCTAGTTTATTTATGTCGAAATTTAACCCCACAATCGCGGGCGGAGGCACGTTTCATACGAAAAATTCATAGTATTTTTAAGCCGGCACGATTCCACCCCCGATTCAAACGTGAGGTTGCTTCTACTAACTTCGCATTTGTTTTTAGTTGTACCTGGTTTCTAGAGAAATGAACCAAATTAATGCGAGCGAAACTTCATTTGAGATATGGTGCAATTAATTTTCGTTAGTGGGGGCTTTTATTAACCTCTCATTGTCAATTATACTATCAGATCTACATTTCTAAGTAGTTATTATCAATTAATCGCAGGGTAGTGCTGATTTACGAGCACCTCCATTCATTTGGCCCACACACAAAGTTTCGTTAGGTTCGGGAATGAGAGCTAGATCATTTATTAACGTGGACCTACCCTTAGAATTAAGGTTTTTACTCTCCCTGCAAGAATAGGTATAATGTTTATTGATGGCGTGCTAGTTTTTCGTAGCCGTTTATGTCTAAATAATAATATGTGATGGATGCTTTGCAGCTTTCGAAAGAGTTTTTTATCCAATGCTCATATACAAACTTGGTTGGCTTTAGATATAACTACATCACAAAACGGAAATTTGTTTGGACTTGGGATAAAATATGTAGTTGGGTACGCATTAAAATGAAATGTGGTTGGTATCATGTGTGGGGGAGTTTTGGGTTATTCGCAAATAATGGTTGTCTCTTTAATGGTGTTTACTTGGTCATGTTTCCACTACATTTATTCTTTATTAAGGTGTCTAGTAGGTGTTAATACAAAAGGCTTCCGATCATTTATTTTAATTTTATGTAGTTTCACTTGGTGCGGTGATTTAACCAATTATCAAATAATTGAGAATCCGCACAGTTGATTGGTTTTAAAAAGAAATTAATTCTATTAGGTCGACATAAGGTTAATCTCCTCGGACGGTCGCTAAATGGATGCCAATTTTATGGCGCTACTAGAGATAATTCTAAATAAGGTTAGCATTCCATTGCGAGAGAAGCCGTTTTAAAAACGTTTTACTGTATTTTTAATAATATTATCTGCGCCAGTAAACTTTCGGGTTTATTCGGCAATTTTTATTTCATAGTTCTTTATTTTACCGCTAGAGATCATCCAGCAACTATCTGTCTGCATTTTACTACCTTCGTCGACATCCGATGTGGAATATTACTCCTTACATCACAGAATTTGAATGACATTCAATTTGACAGAAACCTCCCCTCCCCCTTCTTAAGATACGATTACGTTTCAATCCTTCAAATTATTCTTGCTGTATAGATAGTTTTTTGTACTTTGTGAACTAGTGTTCTTGAATTAACGTTACGTTTATCCTTTGCTATTATACTCTTAGGAGCAGCATTGACATTTCAGCAGACAGAATCGTCACGGGCGATGAGATACGGGTTTCTCTCTTTATCCCAGAAACCAAACAGCAGTCAATGCATTGGCGTCACAGTGGACCTCCAATCAGAACAAACGAAAAATGGTGTTCTGGGATAAAAAGGGCATTCTGTTCATTGACTTCCTGCCTAGAGGCGAAACAGTGAACGCTGACTGACACCGAGAAATACTGCGGAAATTGCGACGTACCATTCAAAACTATTAGCATTGAAGGCGACCATTCTTTTCCACATGCGACGAACTTTCGCCGGATGCTCGCGCACGGCGAAACGGTAGTGCTTCGGGCGCCATCAGAAGTTTTCGGTCTCTCTTGCTTCTGGACAAGATGCGGTCGACGATGGTAAACTCCAGGTAACTCGAATGGGGAACGGCAGTCTCAGTCTAAAGAGCAAGCGGTGGGTGGCTACTGGTGAATGCCTAAAACAAACTTAAAGCGCACAGCAAGTAAATGGATTCGGTAGCGGTTTCTACGGGAAAGCAACTGTAAGAAGCGATACAATATCCCCTTTCTCATAATAATTAATGCAACGGAAAGTAGCACAAAGTTTACCTTGCAATTAACGGAGCGGCACGAGTTACTGTGCAAGAAACCGCAAAAGCTATATATACGGTGCCGTAAACTTAATGTAAAAGCAAAAATTAAACGCTCTGAATGCAATAGTTATTTACATAACAGTCAGGAAAATGACACATTACTGGCGAGGAAGTATTTCCGAGTCAAGTAATGTAATTTTATTTCATACTATCTAGTAATCGCCGCTTTCCCAGACTGATTCGAGTCTGGTAAATCGTATTTTACCAGACTGAAAATTTTTACCAGACTGAAAATTTTGCCTAGCAACCGCAACTGACATCCATCTAAACGTATGCATTGATATTTGTCAAACTACTGTCAGATCAAACAAATCAAGTGATAGACTTTTACTTCTATTTTAATGTGTACCTACAACATTCTAATCAAAATGGTATTTTAATAGAACTAGAGCAGTATGAAATAAAATGTTTTACATTATTTGTATGTCAAATCAGTTTACGTTACTCGTTTCGAAATTCCTGCCTCAGCTACGCTTCGGCAGTAAACATCTCACTCGTTAACGTAAACCTTGATTTACCATACTCATATGTAAATAACTATTACTGACGAGTTTTGTATTAAATTTTACCCGAAATCGTATTTGAATATAACATTTCAATTTGTATATAAAACTTGATTAATGTTCATCTGTCATGATGACAGGAGTCATTATACACATTACAAATGTCACAAATGCAGCCGGTAAAGTGACGATGTGGCCGGTAAAGTGACAGGTGCGGCCAGTAAAGTGACCAGCGGCAGGAAACGTAGTCGGCTCTGCCTCTGTCATGGAAACTCAAGTTTTTGGGTAATAGTTATTTACATATGAGTATGGTAAATCAAGGTTTACGTTAACGAGTGAGATGTTTACTGCCGAAGCGTAGCTGAGGCAGGAATTTCGAAACGAGTAACGTTAACTGATTTAACATACAAATAATGTAAAACATTTTATTTCATACTGCTCTATTTCTATTAAAATACTATTTTGATTAGAATGTTGTAGGTACACATTAAAATAAAAGCAAAAGTCGATCACTTGATTTGTTTGATCTGACAGTAGTTTGACAAATATCAATGCATACGTTTAGATGGATGTCAGTTGCGGTTGCTATGCAAAATTTCCAGTCTGGTAAAAATTTTCAGTCTGGTAAAATACGATTTACCAGACTCAAATCAGTCTGGGAAAGCGGCGATTACTAGATAGTATGAAATAATAGTACTTTGTGTACCAAGGCGGGAAAGTGGTTGTTTTCCGGGGCGAAGGAAGATATGGCCAGGCGAGGCGCAGCCGAGGCTGGCCACTTCCTGAGGCCCGGAAAACACCTTTCGTGCCGTGGTGCACACAATATTTTTTATCCTATGCACTTACATTTAAAATTAATCCCTCAACACGTCGACCGCAAGCGCTTGGAATTTGGATTTGCTTTAACGCGTCAACGTGCACGCGTTTTGTTTTGTTTATTTCCAACGTTTCCTCCTGACTGTTATGTAAATAACTATTGCATTCAGAGCGTTTAATTTTTGCTTTTACATTAAGTTTACGGCACCGTATATATAGCTTTTGCGGTTTCTTGCACAGTAACTCGTGCCGCTCCGTTAATTGCAAGGTAAACTTTGTGCTACTTTCCGTTGCATTAATTATTATGAGAAAGGGGATATTGTATCGCTTCTTACAGTTGCTTTCCCGTAGAAACCGCTACCGAACCCATTTACTTGCTGTGCGCTTTAAGTTTGTTTTAGGCATTCACCAGTAGCCACCACCGCTTGCTCTTTAGACTGAGACTGCCGTTCCCCATTCGAGTTACCTGGAGTTTACCATCGTCGACCGCATCTTGTCCAGAAGCAAGAGAGACCGAAAACTTCTGATGGCGCCCGAAGCACTACCGTTCCGCCATGCGCGAGCTTCCGGCGAAAGTTTCGTCGCATGTTGGGACGAGAATGGTCGCCTTCAATGCACTTGTTTTGAATGATAGCGACAATTTCCGCAGTGTTTCTCGGTGTCAGTCAGCGTCACTGTTTTGCCTCTACACAGGAAGTCAATGAACAGAATTCCCTTTTTTATCCAGAAACACCATTTTCGTTTGTTCTGATTGGAGGTCCACTAGACGCCAAATGGCATGACTGCTGTTTGTTTCTTGGGAATAAAGAGAGCACCCGTGTCTCATCGCCCGTTGGACGATTTGTCTTGCTGAAATGGAGTAATTAATAGGAAAGGGTAAACATAACCGTTAATTCAAGGAACCACTACTTCACCAAAGTACAAACAACTAAATTTCTATACAGCCAAGAATTAATTTGAAGGATTGAAAAACGTTAATCGTAATCTTTAAGAAGGGGAGGGGTTTTCTGTTCAAATTCAATGTCATTCAAAATTCTGTGATGTTAGGGGAGTAATATTCCAACATCGGATGTCGACGAAGGTAGTAATTATGCAGATATGATAGTTGCTGGGATTTGATCTCTAGCGGTAAAATAAAGAACTATGAAATAAAAATTGCCGAATAAACCCGAAAGTTTACTGGCGCAGATAATATTATTAAAAATACAGTAAAACGTTTTTAAAACGGCTTCTCTCGCAATGGAATGCTAACCTTATTTAGAATTATCTCTAGTAGCGCCATAAAATTGGCATCCATTTAGCGACCGTCCGAGGAGATTAACCTTATGTCGACCTAATAGAATTAATTTCTTTTTAAAACCAATCAACTGTGCGGATTCTCAATTATTTGATAATTGGTTAAATCACCGCACCAAGTGAAACTACATAAAATTAAAATAAATGATCGGAAGCCTTTTGTATTAACACCTACTAGACACCTTAATAAAGAATAAATGTAGTGGAAACATGACCAAGTAAACACCATTAAAGAGACAACCATTATTTGCGAATAACCCAAAACTCCCCCACACATGATACCAACCACATTTCATTTTAATGCGTACCCAACTACATATTTTATCCCAAGTCCAAACAAATTTCCGTTTTGTGATGTAGTTATATCTAAAGCCAACCAAGTTTGTATATGAGCATTGGATAAAAAACTCTTTCGAAAGCTGCAAAGCATCCATCACATATTATTATTTAGACATAAACGGCTACGAAAAACTAGCACGCCATCAATAAACATTATACCTATTCTTGCAGGGAGAGTAAAAACCTTAATTCTAAGGGTAGGTCCACGTTAATAAATGATCTAGCTCTCATTCCCGAACCTAACGAAACTTTGTGTGTGGGCCAAATGAATGGAGGTGCTCGTAAATCAGCACTACCCTGCGATTAATTGATAATAACTACTTAGAAATGTAGATCTGATAGTATAATTGACAATGAGAGGTTAATAAAAGCCCCCACTAACGAAAATTAATTGCACCATATCTCAAATGAAGTTTCGCTCGCATTAATTTGGTTCATTTCTCTAGAAACCAGGTACAACTAAAAACAAATGCGAAGTTAGTAGAAGCAACCTCACGTTTGAATCGGGGGTGGAATCGTGCCGGCTTAAGACCGCCGGTTAAGACCGCCGGAACGCATCAAAAACAGACCTTCGCTATTCCAACAATCCTGCTTTTATTTAACAAAATTACACTTTCATATTAGCTGATATTGATCTAGAAGGTTCAGTGTTGAACCTAATATACTTTGTTTGTTAATATATTGCTCCATTTTCTCGTAATTGTTGGAATTGCGAGATACAAAATACAATGAAGCGCAGACACACACCCATGTCCATTAATTGTAAAATTGTAGCAGTCCGTACTGTTTCGTAGTTCAGCCACTATATGAAGGATGGCATTATTACCTATCGCGTTATATTTTCACAATTCGTATTTTGTAATTGCCGCGCCGAATGAAAAATAATTTCATGCAACGATTATACCTTATCACTCATATTGAATGATATATTGTTCTTCAGTAAACAATAAGCGTTTTGTAGTAGGTAGTAGGTAGGTAAACGTTTTAGAAACAAATGCATGCGTTGGAAAATCTAAAATTTTCGCAAGTAGGAATTACACGCAAGTGCATCATAATAATACATTTTTTTGAAAGCATGTTGTCTAAAAACTACATGAGCTATTTTCATATTTTGACCAAGCGCTCTTGCTTGAAACAAAATATGGAAATAACCAAATTCAATCTTAAAAAATTATCAGGTTTATTTTAAAGAACGAGTCTAATTCAGTACAGTATTTCTAGAATCTTTGATTTAGTTCAAATTAGCATAAACCTCATTAGCACAAAAAGCACTCGTTGATAAACACTAATTATTTTGCCTTTGTGGATGCTCTCCTCTCAGATATCCCAATCGCCCTTTGTTGAGTACTCTCCTCCGACACTATGCTCTTTGGATATAAGAAATTATCACCGATCACGTAAAAGGGCCGAGGAGAACCGGTTTAACCTCCCCCCCCCCGCCCTCCAACTCTGATAAAATGTGGGTGAAAAGGGCGGTAGTTGATAGGGAACAGTTCCTTTCATTGAGACCTTTCATCAGATTACCATGAAAGGTAAAAACATTTCCGCCCTCCGCCCCTCCGTCTTTCCACGTCACTCTCTTATCTCTAAAAGCAGTCGCGGAGGAAAGTGGTAGAAACCAATCCCTTTCGATGACACCTTTCATTAGACCATGAACGGTAAAAAGTGTGATTACCCCACCTCCCATTTTCAAAATTTTATTTGCCAGGCGCATACCAAATCTGACACAAAAAGACGCAAATGAATATGATGCACCTTTTACTTCCAAACAGCATCTCGAAAAACAATTCATGGGGGGAGGAGGCTTAAAACAACAAAATTTGAAGACTCTGCAAAAAATTCAGCGCAATTACCTAAAATGAGTTCAATACCGCGGAAGGGGATCCGGACAGAAAAACGTACAAAACGCAAACAATAGCGCACTTTTTTAAATAAAAAAAGCATACTAAAAATTTACAGAGCATTCCGTAAAAATACTAATTTGTTGAATGTTTTAATAAACCTATGCGCAACTACTCTTCTAATTTAATTATTCTAATTTTGTCATAGTCACTATGCAGATAATTTTGACCTGTAAAAGGTGGCGTAAAAGATTTTATTGTTTTAAATAGCCCAGAACAAGAGAGGGATAACAAATAAATAAATAAATAAATTTGGCTCCAAATAACATGTATTTGGAAAGTGCACACCATTTTATTCCCGGCACAACTTTTGGCAGCCAAAAAACCTCAAAATGTTTGGAATTTTTTCAGTTTTTCGCTTAAACCTCGAAAACGGTCCATATTTAATGAATAACACTTATTTAGTGAATTAAAGAAATTAAAGAAATTCGGCGGTGATCAAAAGATGAACAAACAAAATCGGTCCAATAGAAAAAATTTTACAAGCGATCAAAGAACACCGATTTTTTCCAAGCTTTCTAAAAAAACTTAGTGCGTTGTGGCTCCTTGCTTGTTTGCTTGTTCATTTTTTTCACTGTTGATCGACGCAGAATTGTGTTTTCTTTAATATACTTACTAAAGAAGTGTTATCCATATAAAGTATAGACCGTTTTCGAGTTTTAAGCGAAAAACTGAAAAAAATACGAACATTTTGAAGTTTTTTGGCTGTCAAAAGTTGTGCCAGGAGAAAATGGGTGTGTACTGTTCAAATACATGTTATTTGGACCCAAATGGACCATTTAAAACGATAAAATCGTTTACACCACCTTTTGCAGGAATCGCCCCTTCTGAATGCTCGGGCCGTAGCCAGATTAGTTACTAAGAGCGGGCAGGAAAAATATTAATAATTTGCTGTGTTCTGCCGAAGGAATTCGTTTTTAGCGCAATCCACGAAAGTGGTGCGCTTATGACTTCACATTTCCGTCCGTCTGCGTGTCGTTCCGTACTATAGCTCAGTGGCTAAACCTCGTATTGACTATCAAAAATGAACTTTGGCATTCATCACGTGTTATAGCCCTAAATTGGTCAAAATTATTATTTATGCACCAATTTTGTTGAGAAAACGATCAAGCTCGATTGCTCGATGACCAAGAAATGATACATTTCTATTTTTGGCGACCAAAATATTTTTATCTAAAGGATGTCAAAATTGTTATTTATGCATCGATTCTCTTGGGAAATTCAATTGCGCAATGCCCAAGAAGTGGTCCATGTGTTTTTTTTGTTCACAAAAAATGTCAAAGTCGTTATTTATGTACCGATTTTCTTGGGAAGAAGAACTCGTCGACTTCTAGTTTTCATCAATACAGATAAATAACCGTATGAAACTTGGTCACTAAGTAAGGAATTTTACTATTACAAACATTAGTTACGGGGGTGTCGAGCTAAATATAGCCCAGGGCGTTAAAAACATAGCCCGGGGATATATTTGCCCGGGGTCTGACTGTTACACAGATTATTGAGAATGAAGTAAACATGGGATGCGTTCTTTACCTTTAATTTTACTTTACCACTGAATAAAGAATCTGAACTTTATTCAATAGCTGGCATAATAATAATAATAAATTAATTATTTTAGCACCTGAGTAAGTCTAAGTAGCGTTTTTTCATGTTAGGAACAGTTTTGGTTTATACGAGTACAAATTTTAATATCGTTGATTAGTTCGATTAGTTGATTGATTAGCAAAGGCGAGCGGGAAGCAAATATATTTTGCTTGGTCTAACAAAAAAGTGTAGTACAATTTTTTAAATAATGCAATCAACCAAATGCGCTTCATAACATGACAATCGTTATCATTATATAAAAAATAATCGCGTACAAGAACCTGCAAAACAAGCGTGTCGCTAAAAAATCATTTCAAAATACAGATCCATAATGATATTTGTCCCTTTGATAGTTTATAAATTCGAATTTCGAGGATAAATTACCACTGCATGAGTGTTCAAATATGCTCATTCGTGTAGACGGCGAGTTGAATTTCATTTTTACAACCGGTATAAAGAGGTATAATTTGCTATCAGCATTCGAGTGCAGCTATCAGCTTTCAAGATAAATTTATTCAATGTTATCTTTTATGAAGCGCCAAAAGCGGCATCTAGTTTTGTATAACCATGGTATAACCCAAATATTTAACATTTTACTTCGCAACTGCCATCTGTATATGTATAGTACAATTTTAATGTTTAGGGTAATTTTCCACGCTTAGCAAGAGAACACGAGGGATCGGGACGCGGGTCTTAAAAATACTATGAATTTTTCGTATGAAACGTGCCTCCGCCCGCGATTGTGGGGTTAAATTTCGACATAAATAAACTAGGTCTACGGAATGCTCACAAGAAACTGATTGAACGCATGGGAAACAGACACGGAGCGAAACTAAGATAATGTATCCTAAGCAAAAAGGGACAGGAAATTTAATTTATTTATGTATTAAAGTTTACCACCTTATTTTCATATACTATTTACTTAGAATCTGATCACACATGTTTTGCATTTTGACTTGTTATTTGCATGCCTATTGCAATATTTACATTCAATATTGACCAAAACATGGAGCAATTTGTTTGTTGGCAAATAATAACAATAATATGTTTTTTAGGAGATAGCTATTATATTCCCCAAGTAACTATATCTGTGAGGCAAGCAACAAAAAAAATGTGGCAGTGCTTACTGAAAGACTGGTAAGGGAATAATTTTCCACCATGCTTTCTACTGAGGAAAGCTTTGACTGCCCTCGCGCTATTTCGCGCTCTGTCGTCCCTTAAAAATAGAATGGGCAAATACTTAACACATTACGTGAGCTGTCTCAGTGTAACCATTTGACTGTATCAATAAGAAGTGCAGATTATGTAATGTAGCGGAAACCCTTCATCGATTGGTCATCTAAGAGCTAATTGACGAACGAAAAGGAATACAGCCGGACAAGCCAGTAACGTTATCCTATTTTACGTTGCTGTCTACTCATTGCTTTTCAGAACTACAGGTCGCGTAGCAAAATCGGATCGTAAATTCCGTTTAGAAGCACTTGCAGTAGACACTCTTACAATCAGAAAGTCGGGTAAATTCATATTTGCATCTGCGATGCTGACTAATTATACCTTTCCAGCTCGGTCAGGTAAATAAACGCAACGTTTGGGACTTTTGGAGATATACGAGGAAACATTTTAGATATAAAACAAACTATTATAAATTTAAAGTCACACGCATTTTTCCGCATATTGTAACTGTGCTCGCGTTACAGCCCTACAGCACCACTCTTGGGTGACATTTTGTAACAGATATATTCTTCTTATCCTTTTCTTTTCTCAGCATCGTTGGTTAAGTATTTCTAATTATACCTTTCCAGCTCGGTCAGGTAAATAAATGGGTTAATAATAGGGGATTAATAATAGGTGTCTGCTTTCTGTCAATAATTTGTGAGCAAAATTTGGACAAAATGTTACTTCTTAATTTGATACTCCACTACGCCTGGAGAATTTAACGTAATTTTCATAAATTGGTGCACCTCTGAATTTAAAACCTTTTGCTCCTGTTAATAAAGGTACTTAGCCATTGCAATATTACAATTTCAAAAGATTACTTTAGTTTTATAATACATTTATTTTAATTGAAATACAAAGAAAGCAAATAATTACAATTATGCCTAACCTAAAATCTAACCCTAAATTATTTTGATTAATTAAATATATAAACAATTCTAATTTATTAAGACAGTTTGCACGGCCTAAATTCAAAGTAGTATTGCGTTTCCATATGTCTTCCGTGATTGCCGAAAGATTCAACTAGCTCTCAAATAAGGGCTTGTTTGAATCGCTGGGAAGATTCCTTTTAAGGGGCGTATGCGAGGTAAATCCTAGCCGACCTTATTTAGAAACCAGAAAAGCAGTACAATATTTTGTTTAAAGATTTGATGGAATGTAACTACGAGATAATTGAAGAAATGTATGAACATATCAAACAGGCAGAAATGAAAGCCCTAGAGAAAAAGAAAAAATCGGCGAAAAAGAGAAAACTTGGTAAAAAAGAACGATATAAAAAATGGCAACACAAAAGTAAAGGAAGACTTGAAGGAATATAAGGAAACAAATAGCGAAGTGAAGAACAAACACACAAAACGAAAAAATGTGTCATAAACAACTATTCACTGAAGATAGAAAGCAATTTATAGAAAATTAGGAATTATAAATAAACTACCAACATATACAAGTAAGCTATCAAGAAAAAAAAGAGTTATAACATCGTTAAGAAATAACAGATCAGCAGGACCTGGACATGGAGCACCTGAGTTGTTTAAACACGGTTTGGAGAAGCTTACAAGAATATTGAAACGCACTATCCAACGAGTAATTAGCGGAGAAGATTCGCCTAAAGATAATTACATATCCTCAACTCACGAAGTTGGCGATAAGAGGAAATACATCAATTGTAGAGGTATAAATGTTATTTCTACTTTGGGATGGATTTATGGAGAAACAATTAAAAATAAGCAATGGGTTTTACGCGGGAAGTTAATGGAAACAAGGAAGCCATACACGCAGATATTTCACGTGAAATTATATGGACCTCGACATGGACATTAAAAAATTACTTTAACTTAAACCAATTGACCGTACTCATCATGTTATATTTTTATATAGATTCTTACTACTAATATAATATTTTAGCATACAATGAAGTGAGGATAGCCACTGGTCGAAATCGATCGGTATACAAAATATCCGATACAACTGAATACCGAACGATCCTCGAGGACTTCAGACATGCATCATTTTTACATACACCTTAAGGGGTTGATTCTGTTCCACCAGATCAGCATAGCTTGAAAACAAATTTTTCGAATCGGCATTAGTTTTGCTTTTATTTGAGGTGCTTACATACAAGATTTCATTTAAATATCTTAACAAATAAAAAAATTGGGATTGCGCAAAAATACAAAAGTTGGAATGCGCATGCGCAATATTTGTTTGCATCTGCATAGTTACCTGAGGTTTAAGAAATATTATTATTTACTAACACAGAAAACCGGACATCCATATTATGTTCTTTCCTAGGTTCTTTCTAACAACAATTATTTTTGGAGGTTTATGCAGTTTTTGTGCTGTAACTTTTTGGTCCCTTGGTCCCATAGCCGAAAAACAATAGCGATCTTTCTTATATCCTTAAGAACAGCTGTTTTAATTTTCAAAGCGATCGAACGTTTCTATACAAAGTTATCGTGCACACGGACAGACAGACCAACAGACAGACAGTAATACAAAATTATATACGATTTCGAGGATCATTAATAAAAGTATCCACGCAAAATTGAATTTCTTACTTGCATACCCTTCATTAAAAGAAGCCAATGATTTCGTCCTTACAGAAAAACTCTGAGAAGTAAGCGAAGAACTATACAGGGTGATTCACGTATTCCGTTCGTTAGAAGTTTTGAATATTTTTTTGTTTTTTTTAAACAGGAGCAACTAAAGACAACTCTGTGTGATGTGTGGGATATTTGGACTGGTGAATTTATTACAATGTTTGTCTCCTTATGTTATGTGCGTCAAATATTAATTCTTTAGAAATGTCCCAGGTTAAACGCACCATAGATAAACAGAATTAATGCATTTTCTCGCGAAAGGTCCACGAGGGCTTTGATATGTATTTGAAGTTAGCATGCCATAGCCCAAGCAGGGGCGGACTGGGTACTTATGGGCCAGGTGGAATTGCATAGGTTACGGGTCAATTTTTTTGCTTCATTTTAAAGTATTCCTTTCTCGAAAATCAATTAGAATATAGTTTTTTTAAATTGCAGATGATAAGAGAAACGTGTTAATAATTTATTAATAGTGCAAGAAACTAAATACAGCACATAGGTACTTATAAATAGGGCTAGGATTTTAATGACGTTAAAAATCAGCGAAAATGCAAAATAAAAATTGTGACTTAAACATTTCGCAAAAATGACATAAAAATTTAAAAAGATGACATTTTAAATAACAAATAAATTTATTGATGAAACTGAATAAGACCGCAAAATTATGTTAAGAAGGGTAGTGATTAGGTAAGATAAGACAGGAATTTCAGTGGTGGTTCATTTCCACCCTCTGCAGGTCAGTCGTAGAAACTAGGTATGTAAGGTACTGACTCACTTACCGCATCCCAAAGAAATTTAATCCCTTTTAGTGGGCATTCGTTTGTGGATGACTTAAGCACGTTCCAAGAAAACGTCAACTATGCATTTAGCTTACAATGGAGGTTTTAGGCTTCATTTCTAAACAGGTAAAGATACCCGGAACTACCGAGAAAAGAAAAATATTGCATTATGTTTTAGAAATATAAGACTGCATGAAAAATAAAACTTTAACAAAGGTTTATAAGTTCGCCAAGAGATATACCGTAAAAGATAAAAAAAATTAGCGCTATTCCTGAAAAATGCAAAAAATTGAAAGTAAAAACACAAAAAATACCGCAAAAATTAGCAAAAAATGACCCATTGCTCAAAAATGGCAAAGAATGCAAAAAATGCACCAACAAGTTGTTGTCATTTGATTCAATTTATCCTGAAACACGTTTATATATAACAGAGCAATGTCTTTCAGAAAAAAAGATACAAAATCATCAAAATTCTAGCCCTACTTATAAATTGCCAACGGGTCATTATGACCTACAGGCCAGGTGGCAATCGCCACCCGCCCCTCCGGGCCAGTCCGCCCCTGGCCCAAGATCAGGAAAATCTCAGTTATATGATACGCAAGGTAATAGGCGAATATGAAAAAGTTGCCCTAGATATTAAAAGACAGCGTATAACAACAGAAGAATAAAACAGTTGTATGGGATAGACACATTACAAAGAAAAGAAAAAAAATCGAACTACAATTAATAGAGAGCATGCAAAAGAAGCAAACAAAAGATAAACGCTACTATAAATGGGACTGCTGTAGAAGATATTGTTGGAAAACTGATAAAAAAACTGGTCGAGGGAAAACAACTGAGATGGCATGGGCATACTGGAAGACCCAATAATAGTACGTGGATACATAAGTTAACTATATTGAGCCCGTTAGGAAAAAGGAAAAGAGGCCGACCACTGAAACCTTGGAAAGATGATGTAGACGAAGCGATGGAGAGAAGATGACTGACTACCTGATGGGGACTGGAATAACAAAGACGAATGGAAATTATTAATGATGGAAAGAAAACAATGAAAGGTTCCAGTGTATAATAATATTTTTTTATTGCTGATTCAAATTTAAAATATACAGGATGTTTCATTTAAAAAAATGGTAGGTGTAAGGTTAAACGAAAGAAATAAAACATTGACCATTCTAGTTAATAAATCCTTCGTTCTTTACAGTATGCAAATACCAAATTTAAAAAACATTGATTTGCAACTGACGGAAATATATATTTTGTAAGTGAATTGCAGTAACAATTATTGACACATCAATAATAAAAATAAAATTCAAATACATAATGTACGACTTAATTTCTTGCGACACATTCCTTTGCTTTTGTCTTGCTTTATAACATTTTTTGCGATGCAATATATTCCTTGCAAGTCCCGTCTAGTCTGCAAGTGCATGAAGTATAAAACACAAGGGAAACTCTTTAGGGGCAAATTTGCAGAAACGCGGTACTAATCACCGTCCTTCCCAGACAAAAGTATGCAGAACACCTAAAATCGAAATAATTTTCAGGCGGTTTGTTTTATCGGGAAACTTTTTACCCTACAAACTTATTACTAACCAAAGCACGTAGTCTCTAGATTTTATGCATCCATAATTTCCTGTTAGCTTCCCTTAGACGACCGACGGTTGAATACATTTGTGTACTTGTCAATATCTACCTGGTAAGTGCCTCTACATTACACAGAAACTGGAATTGACATTTGTTAAGTATCTTGTATGTGGCAGTGAGTGATCCATTAAATGGAATATTTGCGATATTGAATTGTTAGCAAATAAGGTTAAGTTTTGAGGTTGAGTTGAGCGGAACAAATTCCAGGCTTTAAATATTTAAAACCTCCAGTCCAACTATTGCTACGATTGAGTAGTTTGCAAATTTCCAATTGTTTATGCCATGATTTTACTCAAAACTGAAACCGAACATAAAAACAAAGTGCGCTAATAAATCAATGCCCAACCGCGAAATCAAAGAAATCAAGGTTCGCATCGTATTCGGTTGCATTCCGTAACAGCACCCTCCCGGTAATTGAAAATGAAATCGAACCTCTTCGTCAAAGTGCTTCGCCAGTTCACATGCTTATAAAACCCTTATTGGATTTTTTTAAACGGACTGTTTTGTGTTATGAATCCAACCGCAGGCCACAGGGGAAATTTCCAAACTCCCGAAACGAAAGCGACCCCATTTACTGTATCTATAAGAAAATTAGTGTACATAGTAATCGCCGAATGTACATACAACCACCACAAAATTTCGCAATATTAACTTAAGCATTAATTCAACTTTGTTAACTGAATACACATTTATTGCGTAACAAAAACCATCAAATTTTCTATTCTTACAAATAAACACCTAACTATTTTAGCTTAAGTGCACCTTTCATCAATCAGTCGATGCCAATTACGCAATGCATAATAAATTAGCTCTTTTAACCCAGTTTTACATAGACAATGATCAAGTACGTAATCCGATAGCCTCACATTAATGTATATGATGGGGTAAAATAAATAAGGTTACTATATCACAAAACTAATTACTGCCATATTAAATTTTGTGGTGTAGTTATCCGCCAACTCATAAATTGAAGCATATCGCGTACATTTTCGAAACTGCACCTTAGTGCACTTTCGATGAGTCGTTTTTCTTTATTTTATAATGAACGTGTCGAGCAGCTGGAAGTTTTTCGAACAACGCTGGGGATAATCGATCTAAAATTCCAACGTTTATAAAGGGCCATTAGCTTTTCGTGCATATTTTTAACACACTCGAGATTTCAACATTCCGTTTGTGTTTATTATTTGAATATTTAACACAGCAAACATATCAGAAAAATGGAACTAGTAGTTTGATGGTGCTTCAGAACGTGTAATTCCGTCACTTTTAACCCCGCCCTTAATAACGTGCGGGTGGTCAAAATGGACTGCAGGATCCAGCCACAGGAAAATTAAAAACATCCTCCCACAAAACCAACGACAAAATAAAATATAAAGCCAGTATGGGCTACTTAGCTCTACGGTTGATTCACCTTCAAGACGCAGAGTTTTGGATTCGAAATTGAGAGTCCACTTAACCACAATTCAAAGGACAAGATGACCCACCATCTCAACATGCTCGCACGCGGAAATTCGGTTAACAGTATTATTATTGTATTCTCGTCAAACTACCCCGAAAGTAAATTTCCCTAAAGTGGGGGTTGACCTAGATCGAAATCTCTCGGAAAATTCACCTGCATTGAATGCAGGAAGAAGAAGTGTTCTGTGAAGCATACAAAAACGATCATTGATAAGAAAGAGCGCCAATGAAGTTAATTTTAAGGAAGAGTTCACACGCTCTATATTCAAAAATTCTCCTTCTTTATCGTTTTTAAAAAAAATATGAAGTGTAGGTTGTTAAGTGGGCAAACATGTTAGATTTGTAAAAAAAATTATTTTTCTTATGTTTATAACGTGTGAATGATACACTAGGTTGAGTGGTAGACCAACAGTCTAGGTCAACATGTTGAATTCCGCTAGATTATCTTGTTATTTAATTTTCTTTCAAATAACTTGAGTAATAAAGACATTATTATTATTATTAAATACGAGATATCACCAGATGTAGATGAGACATCCAAGGATTAAGCTCGTGGTTTAAGGTTATAAACCTTCAAAACTTCAGGCAATATGATACGAGATCCATAAACTTTCACTTAAGGTTCAAGATTCACGGTCGAGAATACGCAATTCAAGTATCAAGATTCGTGATTCCAAATTTGATATTTGAAATTCATCAGCTTTATTTATTTATAAAATTTATTATGTATAAAATTTGGTTCTGATTTTGAATTTCCACATGTACCGCTTCATAGCGAACGTGAACCAAAGAATGTCTGGCGATAACAAGAAACGTATTGCTGAAAGCGAGCGCGGTTGCCATGATCTCTTGTGATCTAAAAGTTTCGTTCCGTTCTGTGTATATAATTGCAGGTCCACTATTCGTTTAAAAGGGTCCGGTAGTCGAGGCCGTTGCGTTCAGAAAGGAAGGCCCGTTTTGGTATTTCTGCAAGTGAAGTCTTTCACTCTTGTTACGATGTCCAAGCTCCAATTTTCACGATCCTAACATTTACTGTGAAGGCTCAAGGGTCAACTTTTTAATCTTGAAAATACGGAAGTCCAAGATCAAACATTTATTCTACTTCAAAATCTGATGATAGGTACCTATGTAGATAGCGGTGATCTGATGCAGATTCAGTCTTTTGTAATTGGGAATTTGCTGAAAGTGCAGGTTCTAAATTGAGTGGGATCTTTAACAGCCGTTTGGGATGGGCGGTAAAAAACACTAACAAATAAATAATTGGACATCGCCATTTTGAGTGATAATCCGCCATTGTGGGCGTTCAAAGTTTTACTCAATAATCAAGAAGGGAGTGGTTTTGGAAAACTTCGAGGCGATCAGTAAGATGCCTTAAAAAGGCATTCGCGTTTTGCCATTGAGAGCGACCAGTTGGGCCCAGATAAAAGAAATTCGCGTTTTTGTCGTTGGTGTGACTAGATTATTCACGTTGTATTGGTTAACCGATTTAAGGTCCAGTTTAAAAAAGTTCCAAATTTACTGAAGTTTCAAAATTCGTGCTATTTTGTGGAAGCGCAAATAATACCTTTGGATATTATCTGAACGTTTCACCTTTGGTGTTAAAAAAGTTAAGTCTGGTTAACCTTCGTGTACTTATCGAGACATTTTTGTACGAGTGGAACGATCAAGTTAAAAATTTAATCCGACGGTCGTATCCTGTAAAAAAGTGTGGTAAAAAGGGCAAATAATTTGGTTTTAAACGAAGAATATGATCATTGTTTCAGTGCATGCAATTACGGTAAAGAATTTCAAGGCGAAGTTATATGTAAACATCATATTTCGTGAAAGAACATTTCGGCATTAATTACAATTAACGAAATTTTACCTTTTGGTAAACGATCAATGAGTTATAAATGTATTACGGTATTCACTCAATTCTGTGCTAGTATAAAAAGTTGCACCCAGTAAAGGAAGTTTCTTAGTCAATAAAATTAATAACAACCCCAACGTTTCGTTATCTTCAAAATTTTACTCGGAATCTACAATGTTAGTGCGATTTTAAGACAGTAGCCGTTCTCAACATTCGATCCAGCCGACATATGATAATCCTAAGGAGTTTTCCATTGTACAACTAAACCAAGTTTTATGGGTCCATCGGCAAATCCATTCCAAGAATTTTTTACTGTAACTTTTTTTAGTAATAAATTCAGAAAAAATTCCTTCCTTGATGTAAGCCTCGACACCGCAACGAACCAAATAACGAAAAAACTAGAATAGCTCTTAAAATAAAGATGTAGTAGCGACACAGCCGTAGAGACTGACAGACGGATGAAAGTGACCACAGTAGCGCATTTTTTAAAGTTTTGTGGAAATGCGCTAAACATATATCCGTCAGCAGTTTTTCAGCCAACTCCTATGAAGGAAACTATTGCTTTGTTCGAATGGGGGAGCCGGGCGCTAGAGACGAGCGGCTAACATAGTAACTGCAGTGACGGTGGGCATACGCTGTACTGTTTTAGTACATTTTGTATACACTTTCTACAAAAACTTTCCAACGTTTAAATACCGCAAAATTGGTATTCACCTTTTCCTTATTCTTAGAAAATTATTTGCGTCGCTAAAACTAACATCAGCATACTTTGGTGATAACACACGCTTATCTTGAAACTAATTAGCTCACGCCACGATAATGGAACTTCATATCGCAATAACCGAATAAAAAACATAAAATAAACTTTTACAAATACTACTCAAACAATTCCTAACTGAATAAATTTGACCTATTAAAACATAATTTTACCAATACTAAAATAAACAAAACAATTATTTAAACAAAATCAAACATGACATAATTAAGTAATTCTGATACATGAACTCGCATTCAATCAATAATTACCCGACTATTTGGGTTAAACACTATTACTTTAAGATGCACAGGTGCCATTTTTTTTCGATGCTGGACGCAAGTGTTTTCAACCAGAACCTTTGACGATGGTTTGGAAGGGTTCAAGAGAAGATACGGAACCATCAATCAACACTATACTTAGATTGAACGCGTACGTTTTATGAAGAGCACCAAAGTAATTCATCCGGTTGTAAAGATGACAGCATCAGTTTCTAAGTGCGCATTCAACGCAGGTAGCAGTTAATTATCTCGCAAAAGAGTCAATATTACACACCACCTTTGGACAAACAGAGAGCAGAATTTAGCAAAAAGACACAGAGAATAGTCGAGAATGGGTCGCTCTTTACCACGTCAATGAGGGGTGAAGCGCAAATATAGATCACAGAGCATTAGAGAGAGTAGGTACCTAATAAAATACCGAGTGACTTTAGAATGAAACCCTACATGTATCACTAATCCCCAGAGATCTACACAGGGGTTATTTATACTAAATTTTGGTGAACTATTAGATATACAAATGTAAACATTTTCCACACTTTGTTATAACACATATTTCATACAATACTAACAATTCAAGTAACCTTATAAAGATGATGAAGACAAATTCCACGCGTCAAAATATGTTGAATAAATTGTTTAGGCCTTTTCTTGTAAAACTTGAGAACTTCCACAAATGTATGCATGTTTAACGCACTTATATTGAGTTAGAGCAGAAACCGGACAAATGCCACTCTGCGGAAGTACCAATATTTTACTGCACCTACAACTGAAAGTTCGCGAGATTAAAATGTGAAACAATATCAGATTTGATTGGAAACCATCACTTTAGGGTTGATTTAGTACATTAAGGATACAGTTCTCACCACCTACAATACGTAGCTCATAGAGGTTGATGTGACATGGCGGGTTCTATTTGACATATTTTTAATTAGTGAAAGCGAACAATGCCCTCGCCTAAATATTTGAAAGACGCGGAAAAAGAGATTCGCGCTCTTTCCATTTCATACGAACCCAAACGTAGAAAACTGCGAATAAGGTCGCCTATAGTCTCTAAGGGACATATCACTTTGTGTAAAACCTAAAAACCTTTGACACTCTGTAATCAAATTCGGGAATAGCTTTTGCTTTTCGAATAATGGAATTATCATGGGGTGTTTGCAAGAAAATGTAGATAATTAAATTTTAACGCGACAACTTTTTAACGCAGTGAAAGTAACGTTATTTACGTACAAAAATTAAAATCTCGATAATTTCTCTTTATTTAATGCTAAAAATGGTGCTCTCATAATTTATAATAGACAACAAAAACCGTAACACTCGATTGAAATTTTTTATGAAGTAACTGTTTGTTGCACTTGTTATAGGTACTATCGGTTCAACATTTGCATGAAGTGGTGTGTCGGCCGGTAATCGCAAATAAATAAATTCCGCGGAATGCGCTAATATTAAGAACTGAATGTCACCATAAACCGGAAAATCTCCATTTATTAATGGTCACCCAAAAGTACAGTGTATTGTTTTAAAATTGCTGCGCATTGGTCTCTTTTCCTTGCGTTTGTTTAATAATAAAGCTTTAGATTAATTGAACGAGAATCTAAGAGTTTCATGAGCTATTCAGAATCGCATAACACTATGTGCACTCTATTTTGACTATTTCTATTCTATTTCTATTTTGAATCACGCTAATAGATGTTATTATAACTACATGTAATGATATTAAAATTAAAGGGACAATTCACTTGCCAAGTGTATCTGACCATGAATTGATTTATTGCCACATACCCGTGCAAAGGGTGACTTCTGCTCAAAACATATACACTTACAGAGATTTTACACAGTTTAGTTACACCCGGTTTAAAAGCGATCTTATGTCGATTCCATGGAAATGTGTAATTGAGGCGTCAGATATAAATACGAAAGTAGACATTTTCAATGAGAATCTACTGACACTTTTTAACTTGCACGTGCCTCTGAAAACGTCTAGGTTTTCAAAACCACATGCTCCTTGGCTCACTGACGGTATAAGGCAATTATTTGCAATTAGGCAGGTTGCTCTTAATAATTATAAAAAGTCAAGGCATCAAGTTGATTGGAACGTCTATAAATCTATCCGAAACTTTGTTACCGTAGCTGTTAAAAAGCAGCAACGCAAATATTACCAAGAGCGTTTCAGTGAACATCATAATAATCTCTGGAAAGAGTTTCGTAATTTAAATAAAACAAATAAATCAAAACCCATACCCAACGAGTTGTCCGACGTAGAGAAATTGAATCAGTACTTCACAAATTCAGCAGCTAGACTACTTGGTGACACTACCGCTTTGGAAACGTTTTATGAAGGACATAGAGCAAGTTCTATATCCACAATTTTCAGTTTCAACACGGTTTCCGAGGATGAAATCTTTAGGATAATCCGGTCAATTAAATCAAAGGCAATTGGTATTGATGGGATTGGGATTAATCTGATTAACTGGTGTATTCCGTATCTGCTTCCAATAATTACGCATTTAATAAATTTTTGTATTACGCATTCCACTTTTCCAAAATGTTGGAAGCAGGCACGAATAATTCCGTTGCCTAAAATTTCAAACCCCACTTTACTTAAACACCTGCGCCCGATTAGTATATTGCCTACCTTATCTAAAGTTATGGAGAGAGTAATTGCCCTGCAACTTTCGTCGCATTTGTGTTTCAATAAAATTATTCCCAACGTACAGTCAGGCTTTAAAGTTGGTCACAGTTGCAATACAGCCTTGCTAAAAATAGTGGACGACATAATGATTGCTTCAGATAAGGGACACTTGACTACTCTGGTGTTGTTAGATTTTACGAAAGCTTTCGACACAATTAACCACAAACTGCTCATTTCCATCTTACATTACTCGGGACTATCACATACAGCCAGGAAGTTTATGATTAGTTATTTGGAGGATAGAGTCCAAGCGGTGTCGACTGCAGGTATTATGTCTAAATTTCTTCACACTAGTTGCGGTGTACCGCAAGGCTCCGTATTGGGTCCAATCTTGTTCAACATCTATATTTCTACGTTTCCCCTTGCACTAAAGCATTGTACTTCTCATTTCTATGCGGATGATGCGCAGTTATACTACTCTTTTGACCCATCGGAAGTACAGTTAGCATGCCATAGAATTAATGAAGATCTAACGCGTATTGCTAATGTTTCGAAGGATCATGGGCTCTTCCTTAATTCGGTCAAAACGCAAGCGATTCTCTTTGGTAGGGATAAACATAGATTAGAAGCGAAGGGTTACGTACAAATAGCCATAGGTGGAAAGGCAATATCCATAGAAGATTGTGTAAACAATTTGGGATTAGTGGTTGATTCAAATCTGCGGTTTAAAAATCATATATCCCGATGTATACAACGTGGTTATGCGAGTTTGAAGATTATTTACCGCACTAGACACTTGCTTACTCGTATGCCGAAAGCTACTCTATGTAACGGCATGGTGCTGTCTGGTCTAAATTATTGTGATACTGTCTATGGCCCCTTCCTTGACTCAGCAGATATAAGAAAGATACAATTGCTGCAAAATTCCTGTCTAAGACTTATATTTGGAGTCAGGAAATTTGAACCAATTAGTTACAAATTAAAGGAATTAAAATGGCTTAATATGAAAAATCGGAGGTTTTTGCATGCTGCCACGGTATTCCATAATATTATAATCAACAGGTCGCCATCTTATCTGTATGAAAAGATTACCTTTAGGACGGATGTCCATAATCTGAATTTAAGGTTTAAGGGGCTATTAACACCGCCAACACATGTTACTCAATTTTTTAAACGTTCCTTTTCCTATTGCATTGCAAATATTTACAATAACTTACCCGAAAACCTTAAAAAACTTTCTTTAATTTCATTCAAGTGTAAGCTACGGAAATTCCTGCTTGAAAATCAGTCACGTGCCTAAACTTCAAATATTATTTTTTTTGTTTGTTACATTTATTTTTTTTTCTAGTTCACATTCATACTTTTTTATTTATTTTAATTTAGTAATTCTAATTAGTTTTCATACCAAATAGAATATGTCTATACTAGGTATCGGAATAATTTCTAGGGTTAAGTGTAAAAACAGGCAGCGGTTTTTTTCTGCTGCACTGAACTTCGCCCTTGCTTGGAAGTCCTTTTGTTATTTTTTCTCTATTTCCTCAAATAAAGCCAATATTATTATTATTATTATTATTATTATTTGGAAGAGGTTAGCACTCAGTGCGGTATATCAAACGCAGCTACAGGCTGATATCTTGATATCCGATTTGAGGAGGGAGACAATAATGTACCAATTTACATTTTATTCGCATGCGTTTGTGCGAATTATCAGTGGAACGAACTGAATTGCGTATATTTACAAGCGTCTTAATGATACGCTTAATTGTTGATTTTGAGTTTCGAGTGTAAAATTTAATTAACTGGCCGTAAAGAAATTTTTGAGTTCAATAAGGGATTACGCTTTTGTTATTTTAGAGGTATTGCAATAATTTGATTGATTTCATTGTTTAATCATAATAAATGTATTCAGTTTGAAATAATTTCTTGGAATTTTCATTACACTTATCTAAGGGGCGTAAAAAAGATTTCAGTTCAGAACACTAAAGTTGCGTATTTCCTCCATACTTTAGATTTGAATTTTTTAATATCGCAGAAAGTTAAACCTACAAAAATATCAAGGTTCTGAAGTGTTTTTCCAAACAAATCTTGCTCGTGATGATATGAAGAACTTACCTGGATGATTGCGATCATTGTAACATGCGTAATTTCTGCATATTAATTTTGTATGAGATTTTTGTTCTTTAATTACTCTAGGCGACAAGATGCTAGTTGTTGTCGAGTCGCCTTTGGAATTTTTGTTAACACGGGAAATCGTACTTAACTTGAACTTCCAAAGGCGACTCGACAGCAACTCATTTTTGATCGCCCGTTATCAAATTACATCCTTTTTAATGGAGATATAATATTTCATTTATGAGTTCAGCATGTGATAAACCACTAATGTGAGAATTGCTGAATTTGCAGCTTTAGATGAGTAGGGAAGTGATTAACGACCATTTGGGATTGGTGGTAACAGAAGACATTAACCAATAAACAATTTTGGGAAATAATCCCACAGTGTGGGCGTGAAAAAAGAAGTCGGTCGTTAAATTTAATAGGGGATCATTCACGTGAAATATTTTCGAATAACAAGGACAATTTGGGAAAAATAAAGTTTCCGTGTAAAATTTTCCGCCGAGTTATTAACTGGAGAAGTGTTTAGTCAAGTTGCGTTTTGGTATACACAAAGTATTATTATTGATGCGATAGGAAATACATCAATACGCGATAAAAAAAACTGTCAACATTTTCAACTATAAACTTAGTTCAATCGACCCGATTGTCGGAGACGTCATTATAACCACAAGTTTGTGCAATTGCTTACTGAGGATTTTCTAATCATACTTAACAGTAACAAAGTTTACTAAGTGATGTACGCAGATCAAGGGCTTAGAAATTAATTTCCACTTACAAGTAGCAAACAAACACCGAAGTAGGAGCCCATTATAATAAATATAAAATTCCCATTTGAAGAATACCTAATACCGATGAACTACTTGCCGTTCCAAATGCATTTTCCTGATGAACATTGGTCAAATTTGATGATTTGGGTTGTTTTGCAGTTCAAATCAAAATGAAGTATCCATCTTAATTTATATTAAAATAGACCGTTCTTACAAGATATGCCATGTACAAAGGAAAGTACGTGTGGAGAATATTTGAATTTTTAATTACTTTAATATTTAACCAAATATAGAAATTTTATTTAGACACATCCAGTTGTGTGTTATAAAATTCCTCCGTTAGATGTCGCCGTTGTCGTCCCCAATTCCTTCTCATTTCGCCACTTGTTTTGTGCTTCTCCTTGTCTCGATAAAAGTGCGATTGTCAAGACTTCCAGGGAGAATTTCTTTACCTCTTACCGGCCAGAAACCAGACCCAGAACCAGATTCCATACCCTGATTAGAAAACCATAAGTCCTTTTAATTTATTTTGCGTTCTTTTTCATTTTACCGAGGGCTTTCTTTTTAGTTTCATTATTAGAAATCTCCTCTACAGATCACCTACATTTATTACGTTATTACCGAGTTTATTCCATTGTAGACATTTTAACATTTATGAATAAGCGTTAAAATTTTGTTATTTGTGAGTAGATGCTATTTAAGTTGTTTAAATTCCCTAATGTTAAGTGGTCCATTTAAAAGCATACAAATAGAGAAATTTTACTTATCTATATGCAGAAGTACTATTTTAAAAGAGTGTCTCTATATATCCCCAGAATTGTCAATGCACCAGTAATAGTCAGCAGACTGAAAATAATTATTCTTCAAGAAATGCGATTTCATTTATGTGCTACTCCTTGAAGTGGAAATTAGTTTCAATTAGGTTAATGCCGTATAAAGCCAAACAATGTGAAAACGCCTTTGCGCAAAATGGTTTTAATTATTGCAATTGTGGCCCCTTTTCTACGAATTGAACCAAACTTCAAGTACATATCACAAGTACCTCTACTACCAAATTTCTGATACGTTTAACAAATTACAAAAAAGAATAAGATCATTTACATTCGCGGGAAAGTTGCTCGCATACGGTTACTGCAATTCCTTTATGTTATTACGGCTGGAAAACTAAGGTATTCAAGGAAGCTGATACGTTATATCCTGTAAAGTGTGCGATTAGAGTAAAAGAAAAAAAACGTAAAAAGACTCGTTTGCGCGCACTGGTCGCGATAAAATTGGGAAAAGATGCAGTTTCCCTCGCAGTTTCCGCATTATTGACTCGCAGAATGTTATGTGCACGGCTGGCACGAAGATTTAGGTTAATTAAAATTTCTGAACTTACAAACTAAGGAAATTACTGTTCAAATGGAATTAGCGGAACACTCAATGTATTGTATCGAAATCATTAATTTTTTTTGTTTTCTATGACGATAAGTGAATGATAATGCTCGATCGTTCTTCCTAGATAGCCCTTAATTTCTGTAGTGCATTGATTTTTCATACTGGGTTCCGGATGTCTGGAGACGAGTTGTCGCACTGACTAAGCCAAAGTAGGTATCTTAATTGTCTTTATCTATGTTGGTATTGAGTTATTGCCTTGCCTCTTGCTTAACTATGCAGTGCAAAATGAAGCAAACGAATCAACAATTCAAAATGTCCGATTTTGTTAATAAGAGGTCATTTTGTGAGTGTTCATTAATCAATAAGAAATTCGGAGAATTTGGCATTTCTTCGGTACTGTTAACCGTAGAATTTTCAGTAAACGTTTGTGAAAGTTTCCAACAAAGAATACGAGCCAAAGACATCTTTTGCATTTGCAGAAAACGATCTGAGGGGATTTTTTATTTCAGTCCCAGACTATCTAGTAACCTTTAAAGCCCGGCGTGCGTTTTTTCTCACGCTCAGGCGTGTTAATAGCGATTATGATGCAAGAATAATAAAAAAACAATTAATCGCTGTTGAACGTTGTTCGTTAACCCAGAATAAATTTGCGCAGTAATCTATAAAAAAAACGAAGCCTTTTCCTTTGAACATTATTGGTTTGGATTATTAGAAAAACATTGACAATGTTAAGTAGTATATACTATTAATCAGGTGTATAAAGTAACGAAATTTTCCTGGTTGTACAGTAAATAAGTAGGCAATAAAAAAAACACCAACGATTCAGGATCCGAAAAATTTCCATTGCATTTCCTATCTTCGCTGGAATTTTTTGACATCCGACGGCTATCCGAGATTAACCCACATTCCATTCGAGTTACGGTAATCTAAGAAATATCCATTTCACAGACGAAACCGATTCAATTTTGTATTTAGTTGAGCTGATCCAGAATCGTTGATAACGGGGTCCTGAGCGCACTAAACCTCTCTGATAATTGTTCATTTACTTGACTACCGGTGCGCTCCAATGTAATTTTTTCGGCTAGACCTAGAAAGATGTATAAGGTGACCCCCAACGTCCCTAATCAAACAAGAGAAAATTTTTTTAAAGAAAAGCGCTCTGCGTTAAGTTGGCACCCACTTTACAAATTTTTTATTACTCCGAATGGAAAGGAGCAGAAAACCTGTGTATTGGTGTGCACAAATCGGCACAAAACGACCACAAAACTATGGTAATAGTGTCATGTGAATACGAGAATGATGGTGTTCCAGTATTAAGTTGGACCTTCAACGGAAAATTTTCAAATTAGCACAATATTTTGTCGATGTAATGGGGTGCTAACTTAACCCATCCATTGAAAGGGAATGAAGTCTGGCAATCTTGGCGGCCACCTTACTGGACCCCCATACCCAATCCATGAATCCGGAAACCTTTCTTAAAGGTATTCCCGAACGGGACGGATGTAATGTGAAGAAACTCAGGACCCAGAAGGTGTTGCCTCAGTATGCCACCCCAAACATTCACTGACCGATGATGTGCAATTCTCATGGCATGCGGGGATTTCATCGGCGTAATAATGGAAGTGGTGGTGATTGACTGCGCCATTCATTCATCGGTGAATAACACGCGTATAAGATATGGTTTCAGGATTGGAGAGGAGGGAGGGGGGGGGGGATAATTTCATTCAGACGATGTTTGTAGCCGCTTATTTTGAGACAGACGCTACTGCACTAGTTTTGGTCTGCCCCGGGTATTACATTTCTCCCGTACCACCCCATATCTTGGAGACATTCCTCTATCCGCTACATGAGGAGGCGCCCGGTAGGGGATTAGCAAACCCCGCCGCGGGCCTAGGTCCAAAGATGGACTGAAGAAGGCTAATTAGATAGATAGATAGAAGATGGGTAGAGGACTCTTGGTCGATTTTGTTGATAGCCTACAAGCAGAAATCCTGTCTAACTTGAAAGTCTTGAGTGCATTTCCTGGTGCAGTTGAATCTTGAACCGATGGAACTTGTGCTTTTGAAGCGTACCATGCACAGAAAGCATTTAAATATACGTGTTCCTACTAATTTCAGTAAACTAAATGAGGATTGTTAACAGCTGCCCCGAGAACTTGCAATTCATTATCTTCGGTAACATTCTACAAGGGTAAATAACAGATCAACCATTTCTGCTTGAGTTTGGAAAATTTTCGCAATGTTGATTAAAAAATTTGCTGCGGCTAGCACAGACCACTCACACACCTGCGCATGGAAGCTTTTCAGCGCTTTCTTTGATGTCTAAGAATATGTATACCAAATTTAGTTCCAATCGGTTCAACCGTTTAGCCGGAATTGAGAGTACAGACGGACCGATGGACCGACAGATTGATATCATTGAGATTTTGTTTGATTCGGATTTCCGGTGCTTCAAAACGTCAAAAAGGTGGTGGTGGGGGGGGGGCAATGAAATACCTCCCTTACTAACGTGCAAGTGGTACACGAACTTAAAAATTAAGATGGACTGCTAATGCTGAATTGACAAATGACACCTACATGGGGGCAGCCATGATGTGCATTCACTTGGCGCGAAATTCAAATCAACTAATAAACAAGCATTAACCTCACGTTTTCTAAATAAATTACTGTGACGCATGTCATTTTTCAAGGTTGCAATAGTCTCAAAACTTGAGCACTTTGTGAGGTGGTAATTTTGTACTTTCGGCTATCCAGAGATACAATAGGGAATATGCATGTAGTTTAAATTTACTTGATTCTTTCTCCAGTAAATATTTATTGTCCTCACATTATACTTAAACCATTAGTTTCTTGTTTAGTTTGTTTTTAATTGCTAAAAATGTTAATTCAAAAGTGCAAAATAAGCGAACGAAATTCAAATTTGCGAAACGCTTCACTACTGGACGAATGAAAGTGACGTAAAATGCCACGCGATCGCATTTGTTGTGTCAATCAATATTCATAAGTACTTAGTGCAGTGAAATTACAGTTTGGGCAGATTGAGCTGGGTGTTGTCATTTCACTCAACGAAAACAAGTGTCTTCTATGTAAAAAGATCCGCTGAATCCGAAAACCATAGTCCCCCTAGCCGAAAACTCCAGGAATATGTATAAACAAAAAAGATGAAAAAATGGCAAGATGTCGTTTCTTTTCGCATTTGACTTCAATTATCTCGTTAACTATTACTCTAAGGGAAAAAATGAAGAGAAATGAATTGGTTTAGAATTGAATTCTCTATAAGATACAATGGGTATGAAACGTTCATTTTCAAATGTTATTGTTTTTTATGGAAAAAAAAAGCAATCCCGAAGATGTTCAATTGGTTATTACTGAGTAAAATTCATGCGATCTTTTTGAAAATCTGTATCCACTTCTTTTGATAACAAAACAATATGACAAACCCGATCACCGTAGATTTGATAGTTATTGCATAATTAAATAAACAAATGTACAAAACGATACTTGGTCTTTTAAACTGGGTGACTCCCATCAGAGCGTTCTACATTTGTTTACAGATGATGGAATCCTAAGACAACCATTTCCAAAAATTGTCCCGATGATTCTTGCAAATTGATGCACTGTGGAATTTTGTTTAGTTAACTAACAAATTGAATAACTCCCGAAATATAACAAGGAAGGTAACTAGGCCCTTTGCGCTCTGATTAATAAAAGTCATACATTTTGGTAAAATAGAAGCATTAAAAAGCTCGCCCTTTAAAGAATCGTTCGATGCGACCCGATTTGCAAAATCATTTTTTGTTGTGTCGAAAACAAGTCCGAAGTCAAAAGCTGATTTCTCGTGAACTCGGATTTGGACGTATTTTTTTAATGTAGGTGTTTCCGAGAGCTTTCCATTCGCCTACTATAGATTTACATTTCTTATGGTATATTGGAAATTATTCCATTTGTTAACTAAGAACATTCATCGGATTTTGAAACAAAATTGCATAGTCCGTCGATTTGCAAGAATCAACGGCACAATTGTTGAAAAAGGTTGTTTTAGGGTTCACTAACTGTAAAAAAATTGAGAACGCTCTGGGAGTCGTCCTTTTGGACCTGCAAAATACACTTTATCGGGAATATTTCTAATAGTATTTTTGCACTTTTGTACAAGACAATACCTATAAAATGGTTTTTTAGCTTTTTCCATGGTCTGAATAGCTATTACAACTGAAAATCTGTTTAAATAAATCAACACTAAAAGCACAGATCTACACATACACAGATTGCTAACCTTATGCATTTTTTGAGAAACAAATTTAGGTATACTCAAAATCCTTCATGTTTATACTGCTCCACAATAGAGGGCGCCTTTAAGTATACCTAAATTTGTTTCCCAAAAAATGCATAAGGTTAGCAATCTGTGTATGCTTAGATCTGTGGACTTCTCAATCAAAAGTTATAGACTAGAAACCAATTTCGAAAAAAAATTCAAAGGGCTGTAACTTTTGAACTAGTAGCCCAATCTGGGAACTGTTTGAAATTATGGATTCTACAGGCCACATTCTATAAGAAAATTTTTTTTCCGGGTCGATCTGAGACAATTTTTTTCGGGGCTCAAAAAAAGGCAGTGTATAACCTTCCTTTTTTACCAAAAATCGACTACACCAAAATTTCTCGGGAAAACACTTTTTCTTATTAATTTTTGGGCGTAGAATCCAAAACAATTCGTACTTTTTCGATTAGACTTCTCAATCAAAAGTTATAGACTAGAAACCAATTTCGAAAAAAAAAATTCAAAGGACTGTAACTTTTGAACTAGTAGCTCAATCTTGGAACTGTTTGAAATTATGGATTCTACAGGCCACATTCTATAAGAAAATTTTTTTCCGGATCGATCTGAGACAATTTTTTTTTCGGGGCTCAAAAAAAGGCAGTGTATAACCTTCCTTTTTTACCAAAAATCGACTGCACCAAAATTTCTCGGGAAAACACTTTTTCTTATTAATTTTGGTGCGTAGAATCCAAAACAATTCGTACTTTTTCGATTAGACTTCTCACAGATCTACACATATACAGATTGCTAACCTTATGCATTTTTTGAGAAACAAATTTAGGTATACTTAAAAGCGCCCTCTATTGCGGAGCAGTACAAACATGTACCGTTTAAAACTGTAATATGACGCTTATGGATTTATGCTAATGTCGCTGCAAAAAATTTAAAGCGGTAAAGTGTGCATAATTCGAAATTTGTAATCGGTGAATTTATTTTGTGATTTGTTTATAGACACGTATTCAAGAGATCATATATGTATACCTAGCTACATACGTATTCCAAATCTTATCGGCGTGGTAAAGAGTGTAACGTTAATTATGGCAGAGATATACATATAGTTTTTAAGTATACCTTTGCCGTTAGCAATCTGTCAAGACCTTTAAAGCTGCAAATAATTTCCGCCCACTTCAAAAAACCTTCACGATTCTTTAAGAACCTGCCCTATATTCGTGTGTATCTGTGACCACAGGTACCCGCTTCGAGGAATGAGTAGCTCCAGTGTTAAATTAAACAATTATGGCTCAGCGTACCTCCTATCATATCATATCACTGTAATAATACGAATATTAAGGAATTCGAATTGTGCAAACTTTAGCGCTTTAATTTTGTTTCAGCGACATCTAACGCATAAATCCATAAGCGTCACATTACAGTTTTAAACGATACATGTTTATACTGCTCCACAATAGAGAGCGCCTTTAAGTATACCTAAATTTGTTTCCCAAAAAATGCATAAGGTTAGCAATCTGTGTATGCTTAGATCTGTGCTAAAAGTAAACAAATACTGGTCGTGGCTTGTGACGTCATCCAAGGCCCGCTGAAAATGTGGCGGCGTTTAAACACATCGAATAAAGTCAACGTTTTAAATATTATTTTACAAGTTAAATTGAATTGTTCTAACAGTGTTTACTCTTTTTACTATGTTAGAACGATGTAAAAAAGCGATTAAAAAATTTAAAAAATTACATGCATATTCCCTATTGTGCCATTTGAAATTTTACAAAAATATGACATTTGGCAAAGGCCCATAAAAAAATTCATTTTTGGATAAAATATCTATCTAAAAAAATTATGTGACAGTGGAAGAGGTCTTAACTTATATCGCAATTCAAACTTAAACGGAGGCACCAATTAGTTCCTCTCAAAATAAAATTCGAAGAACTGATGTCACATTTTGGGGAAAAAAGGATATGACAGCGGAATCGTTAAAGTTAAGGATATAACATGTTACATAAAAAAATTCAGTACTTTTTAAGTCCTTTCCAAATCTGCAATAAAATACGAGGTGTTCCACTCAAAAGAACGTAAACTTGAAATCCCAGTGGAATACAGTACGCCACTCTAAGACTTTTTTCGATATCTCTTATGGTAAAGGAATTATGATACTTTTTAACGCATTTTTTAAGAATTAAAAAATGTGCTATTGTTTGCGTTTTGTCCGTCCGTCCGTCCGTCCGGACCCACTTCTGTCGTTTTGAACTTTATACGAATATAACTAGGTTACGCTTGGACGAATGAAGCTGATTTTTTTACATTTTTCTCTAATTACTAGCTATTCGTATTATCGACGTTTTCATTAGGTATATAACTTATTTTTTCGAAAAGCAACCTTTTAGAATTGGTACCGCAAAAAGTACCCGCACGACCTAAGGCGGCAGACGGTCGATTTTAGCATACTCGGATAGGGCAAAATGGCCCCCTATTGATTAAAATTTTGATCATTCCTGTTCAGTGGATTTCGAGCTGGCTCCCCTACTATTAGTGGTGCCAAGTTAAACCTTAAAAAATGGGGGGGGGGGGTATTCTAATGAAAGGTCTCATCGAAATAAATTGGTTTGTACAAACTATAACTTTCCGTGGTACTAATTTTACCCTTCATGGGCTCAATGAAAGAATTAATTTCTACCAACCATACCCCTCCTCCTCGACCTCTTATCGTGATATTCCCTTATACCTCAAGGCCAGATTGTCGGAAGAAGGTACTCACAAAGGACGTCTGCAAGAAATATATCCATTGGTGATGTCAAAACAAAAGCTATTTCGGTTATAAAAGAGCGCTTTATCTGCACAAGAGTTGTGCACAACTTATACTTGTTTATATTCCCTGCATCCCCATTCTATGAAGACGAGGTGGTGAATCTCCTTTGTTTTACATACTTTTATTTACGTCTCCCTAGGAATAAAAAATCCAAAAAGGGGCCTGTTGCTCTCCTTCCAAGCGTGAAACTTTTGACTGACTTTTGGATATTGACGACTCATCCCTTATTGTTTTGCGTATAATTCGTTCCCATACCTTTTTTCTATGTAGCAGAACGGCACTGTCCCTCTAGGCACCAAAAATCCTATCATCGTATATCTGAAGCGCCCCATTCACTATACGAGTCCACACCCGACTTCTAGCCGCGACCCGATGTACTAATAATTATTTGCAAAAGTAGTAGAATTACGGGATAATGAAGGAAGCCGTAGCTCTCAAAAGAGAAAATTTAATGAGTTATCACATCTTTAATTTAAGATTTATATACGTAGTTTAATGAAATAATTCCCCATTTTAAGCACACCTGCGACTTTCCTGCCCTTAATAAATTAAATCCGGTACGTAACATTTCAAAACATCTCCACGTTAAGACAACGCTTGAAGCTCGTTATTTACAAATATTTGCACATCAAAAAGCTTGACTGATATTCATATTAATTCCCCTTTCTAACAAATTTCGGAGCTTCCGCCGAATTCCGCGGATGAAGGAGTAGAGGTTTAATATTCCTAAAGGAAACCCTTCGAGATTCTGTAGTCTATTATTGTACCAGTTTATTTGCGCTTATCTCTTACCTATACTTTACAAGCTGCTAGGCACAATTGGGCTCTACCGCCAATAAATTTATTGTACAACATTATGCTAACGAAGGTGATGGTAATAAAGATAACTAATGCATAGCTTCTCGGTTAACAGCAATGGTTCATGGAGCGAAACAGTTGTTCAGTTAAAAACAGTATCACTATTAAACCTCCCCCGCATTATACACAAGAAACTAATTTCCAAATGTAAGTGGGCTTAGGGCTTATATAAAATAGTCACGTCGTTAATTTATCGCAAGCACTTCGAATGAGTTTTCAGGCTAGTTTCAATAAAGGAAATGTCCACAATACATGCTTTTTTTCTATTAGTCCAGATTGCTCCAAAAACCTCAAAACTCGTTGACATCGTCGTCATTTTTAAATTACTCATGAACATCAAACGCTTTACCACATTATTCGGGTATTAAATTTAAAGTAAGTAAATTTACCAGTAATTACTCCTATGAATGATGCATGGTATTTTTTGATTGCCTAACATATACAGAATTATTTACAATCTTCAGTAATAGAAGTGAGGCACTGGAAAACAAATGTCAAGGCGATAGCAACATATTACTTCCGCTGTCCTGATGAATTGAAAATTGGCAAGAGGTCCCTCTGCTTTTTCCAGCATATGATGAAATTAGGATTGTTGTACATTTGGTTAATCTATCGAGAGCTATTTGGAAAAATCTACCAGTAATGATCAAACATTGGGAATTCATTTCAGTAAATGAAGAGAGCAAACGCGCTGAAAAAATGTTGGCAAAGGATTCTCTGGCAACCGGATGGTAATCAAGAGTTCCCCAGCAGCCCCAAAAATTCCAGAAAGGCAGTCAAACATCCATTTTTACCCTAGTTGACATTGAAGTTTCGAAGCAAATACTCAGGCAGTTAGTCCTTCTTATAGAAAAAGACCCTTATCGTGGTGGATATAAAGAAGATTTTTCATCACAAAGATTGGTTAGTGATAAATCGGGGGAATCTATTCCCATCAGAAGGGTCAATCACTCAATGAGTCATTAGTGCCTCTAGTACTATTGTCTATCAAAGAGTTCTTCTCAACGAACATCCCAAGACGGAAGCGAAATTTTGGAAACAGCTAAAAAGTTCGTGAACTCTAGGCTCCCGAACGATATGATCGCTACAGCAAGAGAGAAGGTCACAAACCTCTTTGGTTATGAGACGACCTTCTTGCTTTGTTTGCAAGTGAAAATTTTCCTCCTGCTTTCAATTTGAAAGTGACACAGCCTGCGCCTGTCTTTTCAAAACTAGGTGAGGTTTTCATTTCTTTAGTCCCACATAGTTCAGGAAGACCAGAAAAGGACAGTTTCAGTCCACACTATTCTTTAAGACAGTAAACAGTCGAATTATTCCAGGCAATAAATTCTAGGATGAATATTGCCCTGATCGTGTAGGCACAGCCCATTTTCATTTCAGGCCAGCAGTGGGAAAGTTTCTAGACAAAAAAGACCACAGACGAAAGTCAGGAATTAATTTAAACATTCTTCGCGGCTTCTTCACTGGTGTGATCTGTGTTTATCAATTCGTTAATAAAATAACGAAATCACCCTTATTATGTTCCCTTTAGGTTGGTGGCCCAGACAAAATTCCTAAAAATACTCTCTACAAAATCCTGGTTTCAGGACGAGCCTATGGAGTACGTTCTTCCGCAGAGAGGAGCTCGATAAGATCCTCTTCGCATTTGGGGTCGATGAGGCATCCTATTGGGCACTCCAGTGGAAAAACATCCACGCACACGCGGGGGTATAACACGCCAATCGTGACGTAATCAAGTGCTGCGGCAGCGCCAAGTAAGGGAGAGGATTCCATCGAAGCAGCAGGACTCATTGTCGTTACGATGGAGAGGCGGCGTCCTCAGAGGTCGAGAAAGATTCGGCTCGTGTGGCGATCCTTGGCTCCGGCCAGGGGTCGCAACCGTCGGCATAACTAGGGAAGAGGGGAACCTAGTTCAGTGATGGGCGAGGTAACCTTCTTACAGAACAATTTTCAGTACAGTAAAGGGCTACCTGTAAGCCTATCTTCCGTACAATGCGGTAGAGGCTGCACCTACCAGGGGGTTGATAACTATCAAAATAGTGGGCTCCCTCTTGTGGTTGGGTATGATGCAAACGTACAGCACAGACACGAACTCGAGGGGAGTACTTGCAAACAACTGATTTGAATATTTTAAATCAGGGAGAATCGATCTGACGTTGGGCATTATCTCGAGTTGGAGAGTGTCTAATGAACCATCGCTTTCGGACTACAGGCACATTCTTTTCCAATTAAACCTGGCATCCCACGGCGGGCCCTATAGGTTTTCAAATCCACGATCCACTGGCTGGGACTGGTATGTGTCGGAACTGTCATAGCGGTTGGATGGACCACCTTTGCTCAAATCCGGGTAGTTGGAACAGGCGTATTAGTAAGCGACGCCATAACAACGTCATATGAGAACAGCCGTAAACTGCGGACCTTTCGAAGAACAAAGAGAAAACCTTGGTGGAACTTAGGCCCTAAAAAGGTTCGTAAGGAGGTTCGCAGACCCTTCAAGAGCATGCCTACTAAGCTGCCTGCGGATTGGAAAAAACATGGAGGGGTCTTCCTGAAATTCAAAAAAGATACTTTTGAAAGGCCCGGGGCAAAAAGTGGAGAAACTGAAGCTTCTATGCGAAAGATATACTTCTACTGCGGGTGAGGCTCTCACATGTCTCCTGAAAACATACTTTCCAGGCCAGAAGCTACCCGGATCAGTGTGCGACCGATCGACTGGAAAGTAGTTGCTGGGGTGGTTACCGCGGTATCTGTGAGATGGGCGGTTAGCACCTTCAGTCCATTTAAGAGTACAGGACCGGACGGGATATTCCCGGCCCCTCTGCAGAAGAACCTGGAGCTGCTATTCCTACATGTTTGCACCTCTTTGGAACCCCCCTAGCTTTAGTGCTTATCCCCGAAAGATGGAGAAAGGTAAAAGTACCTATGTAAGCCGGGTCGTGAAATGGCGAAGGATTACAGCTGCATCCGCCTAAAACGGTGGAGCAGCTGGTGGATATGTGTACATAAGGGATGGGGTACTGGTGCTCAGACCACTACATCCATTCCAACATGCTTACAGGGCCGGTATGACTCTTCACAGCCTCGTGTGCAACTGTGCAGGCTGGAGAAGGGAATGTCTGCCGGAGGGTCGCCCTGGAACGAACTCATCCACACTCTGAACGTGGACGGAGCGTATACACATCAATAACTGGAACGTTTCCAAACACCGTGAAAGAGTTCATGTAGGGGGCTCTTGAACAGGTAGATAGGTGGTGATGGACTCACTCTTCGAGGACGTCAACTGGGTCTGATCTGGTCACCATAAACTCCCGTATGACCTGAAAATGGCACATATGGCGAATAAGCAAAAATGCCACTGCATGGGTTTGTAGAAGGCCCTTTGGTTGTACATGGGGATTGAACTAGGAAGATCGCCGGTGTCCATGTGGGGCATTGGATTGTTCATTATCACTTCCACAACACTGTGCTTGTAGGAGAGCCCACGTGCAAATTCGGGGGCTAGGCAGATGAACCTACCGAGCATGTGGTCTCTCACTATGACGCGTTGATCAGAGACAGACGTCAGCTCTTTGGCGACAGCTATCTGGTACCGAAGAGAGCGAGGCAGGATCCTATTCTTTATTGAGAGGAACGGGCTCTAAACCTAGTTGCGAAAGAATGGGGGGGGGCTACCTGGTCGGAGTCACCTGTGAATAAATAGATAGATAGGGAGAGGATATTTGTTTATATAAATGTGTTTGATTTATTCTAAGTTGAGGTGAAATCGCATTTAAATCGTACAAATGGACGAGACCGAGGGAGAATTCCCCCTACTTTATGATCAGATGTGTAGCAACAGAATTCAACTTAAAATAGATGCGATTACAAGAATATAATCAAATAAAACAGTAATATTAATTTTTAGGATACTTTCATTTATTATTTAACATCAAGGTTTTGTGTGCACATCTCGGTGCACATATAAGGAGTGTCTAAAAAGTATAAAAAAACTGTCTCGAAAAATGTTTAAAATAAATCTGGTTCAGGTGAGGGTTGCAGTCTTTGCCTTGAGATGCTGAATGGTCCCTGAATGCTACTCATTTTGGCGAAATCGTTTTTTTCGGAAAACCAACTATAGCCCTTTTTGGCGTCCGTTGTAAATTCTCTCATTTCAATTTAATTCTTCGAAAAATATAAAAAGTTATCCTAGAGGAGGCAGAAGTTGTGTACTCTGAGCTTCGGAGTCATGGAAAAGATCCATTTATTTTTGAGCCCAAACAAGAATTTCTCGGCCTCAAGCCGATCTTAACAAATTACATTTAATTCGTACCTAAATCAAAGTACCACTCTCTGCCTAAATATATCATTGTAATTTATTATGTATTTACCTGGCAAATAAATTCATTACGAAAAGGATCTTTCCTGATGGTTACACAAACTTTTGGTATGTGTTAGTCGTCACTTATTTTTAGGTCGTATTAATTAGAAGCATGGTTTATTAGCAACAATGTGTTTATTTTAACAATTACTACCCAAAAAAAACAAAACATCAT
>NW_022170511.1:9558317-9680034 GCF_008802855.1 Photinus pyralis
AGGGTCAACTGAGAAAGCTGATCAAGTCAGGTCTTCGCCCAGCTGGTCCAACCATTTGCGCAACAGTTGGGTCAGAATATCCTAATCTTCATTGAAGACTTCACAAAAGTTGCGTAAACGAAGAAGGCGTGAGCAAAGCAAAAAACAGCAAAATAAGGTGAGAAAATAGCGCGAAATAGTCGACGAATGGGGACGTGAATGGGGAGTGAGAAGCAGACAAGAGGTAAATGTAAAGATGGTGTAGATGAAAAATGGCGCGAATCAAGTGGGAAGAACGCGTAAAGGGCGCCTGCGCCGAGATCGAGTATAAAGGAAATGCGAATAGAGAGAGGAAACGAGAAAGAAGCGCAATAGAAGCGAAAAGAGGGGTGAAACAGGTAGTAAACGCAAGGAAACGTCAACATCAGTATACGTGTAACCAAAGCGGACCCCTCTAAAAAAGTTAGATACGAAAAAATATCGCAAACACAGAAGATTGAAACACTATTTCAGATATCCTATTCGGTCTACAAATGGGTTAAATTTGCATAAATATTGATTGGTAAATAAACAAGTTAAAAAAAGTCTCTGATGCGCCATCGCATTTTTGATGTGGCAGATCAGTAGGTTTCAGGCCAAGCGATACAAGACTAACTCAATTGTACATATCTAATGCTGAAACGCCGAAGGTTAGAGAGATCTCGATCGATTTATAAAAGGAACCATTTAAGGGAAATTCGTTATCAATTTCAGGAGTGTCTTTCAGCTTTCATACTAAGCGATGCAGGAATAGCACGATAGTACGAATGTAATTCTGAAAACCTGAAAGGTCTACAATATTACTTTGGCGAGATTTTAATCAATTTATAAAAAGTTTAAAAGGCGCCCGAACAGCCGACAGTTAGTGAAAGTCATTTTTGAGAGTCAAAAATGCTCTCTGTGCTAGCTGACTCAAATTGTTGATATATGACATTTCTTAATTTAAATTTAAACGAAATCAGACGCTCCATTCGATGTTACGGTTTCACGGGTAAATGGGACGAGTGCACGATTCGCATTCAAGGGAAAGGCGTGAGGCAAGACCAGCTTAACGGATATGTTTGTGTGGTGTCTAATTAATTAATATTGTTTCAGAAACTCTTCACAAATTAAGTGTCCAAATGTGTTGAAGTTTTCGAAGTAAGTCTGTAGCAAAGCACCCGTTTTCGTATCAGGAATTAAACACGTTTTCATGAACGCCCTTATGGAAACCACCAGCTTTAATGACCACCCAGTATACAGGGTGTCCCAGATCGCGTGGGATTGCATGGGTACCTTTGTTATTATTAAAGATAGAGAATTGGTTAAATGGGCAATGTTTTGCAGTTTTGGATGCTTATTTAAAATTCCCTTATGGAAATTCAAAATGTCGCATAGGTTCGACGTAAATTCAAAAAAACTAAAATTAGTCATTTCCTTGAATGTCTTATATCATCGAAAGTATAAGAGATATAAAAAAAAGTTTTATATAAAAGTGACTGTTTTTGATACGCTTAATTTAGAATTGATGTCAAAAAAAAATTTAAGAAGGCCACTTTTGAGGAACATTTATCAACTTCCTAAAGTTAAATGGGCGCCATATTGGATTTTTAGATTACTTGATAGATTTTTTAATTCTCTTTTCAACGAGCCATCATAACATAAGATTGAAAATAAGATACCCATATTATATTAACGGTTTTTGTATTTTAATCAAGTAGTCTGTGACGAATAAAAAAAAAACAAAACAAAATCTATTCGAGGCAACAAAACAATGAAAATAATTACAACAGATGTTTAAAATACTGGCCATTATTAGTGAAACACACTTCAAGACAGTTTAGTTTAGGCAACGTGTTGCCATTGATGATTATTATTATTATTGTAGTGGTAGCTACTTCCACTTTACTTTTACTTTTTAATTAAGTAATAACTTTTATAATTTAATGTACTGTACATAATTCGTGAATTGTGACCTGAGCAGCCAGCTTGTTGGTAGGTAGCATAATCCAATCCTTTCTTCGAAACATACGTTGTCGAGAAAAATCCTTTAAGGAAGTTTATTGGAGAATTTGTAAATCATGGTGAGCAGTTAAAGATCCAACGAAGATTACCGGTCTAATTACATGACTTCCCATTATGCCATAAAATACATTAATTTAAAAAAATATTACTTGATTTCGGCGTGAAACTACATCATGTAGGTTTTCCTGTGACGAGTTCATTATGTCGATTTGAACACTCCGCAGTTAGAAAAAGATTCATCTGTCCATATACTCGGACTGGTAAAACTGTTAGTTTCGATATTCTTGCGGATAAACCACCTACTGACCTATAAAATGTGACCTGGGACAATGCATCAATGGTAAGATAAAGCAAAGTGTCTTGAAATGTGTTTAACTGGATAATGGCATGACATTTTTTCGAGGGGATAGTTTGTTGTTATACCACCATTTGTAGGTATGTAAGTATGGATAATAAGATAGTCAATAAGTGATGTTATAAAAATCAAAATTTTTCTAGGCCTACTTATATACAATTTTGGAGGGAGTTGTAATGCCCAAACCCCCCTCTCATGAGTGCGCCCCTGATTTTTTAAACATCTGATGTAATTATTTTCATTGTTTTGTTGGCTCGAATAGATTTTGTTTTGTTTTTTTTTAATTCATCACAGCCTACTGGATTAAAATACAAAAACCGTTGATATAACTGGTATCTTATTTTCAATCTTATGTTATGATGGCTCGTTGAAAAGAGAATTAAAAAATCTATTAAGTAATCTAAAAATCTCATATAGCGGCTATTTAACTTTAGAAAGTTGGTAAATGTTCCTCAAAAGTAGCCATCTTGAATTTTTTTTACATCAATTCTAAATTAAGCGTATCAAAGACAGTCACTTTTATATAAAACTTTTTTTATATCTCTTATACTTTCGATGATATAAGACATTCAAGGAAATGACCAATTTTAGTTTTTATGAATTTACGTCGAACCTATGCGACATTTTGAATTTCCATAAGGAAATTTTAAATAAGCATCCAAAACTGCAAAACATTGCCCATTTAACCAATTCTCTATCTTTTATAATAACAAAGTTACCCATGGAATCCCACGCGATCTGGGACACACTGTATATTTGGCGCTTCGTTAGTAAGAAACTGAAGCTTCCAGATTTATTTATTTCTTTTATAGGAATGAGAAATAGAAGATAAAAGTAATGTTTCAATTTTTAGAGTCGTTTTAATCGCTGATAAGGAAAACCAGCTGCCGAATATAATTGGGAAGTTTCTACTTGTCCCTGTAGAGATATGTAAATTATTTTTGTAGCATCCGACCGCCCTCGGCATGGGGATATTTTATGATTTCAGTTAACTTCATTCATTGGCAACCAAGTTTAATTTCCCAATGTTAAGCGAAAACGAGCAAGAACGTGCAGTTTATTTCAATATCGCTCTTTTTCCAAATTTCATGTAACATGGGTATATTTAACTACCAAATTTCAGCCCGGCCATTTAGTTGAGTATAATTAACCGTAAATTAATTGTGTTGCAGAAAACCTCGTCTGATTCATTGTACCTATAGTCAAAAGCGCACTTGATAAATAAAATATAGATCATAGATTTTGCAATATGTCGCAGATTTTTAAGACGCCCGGGTCCTGGAAATTAATTACAGATTGAATTTTTGGACGTTAACACCCGAGTGCACCGGCCCGCTAGAAAATTTATTTTAGTTGTTTCCCTGGACGTAACCGCACGCCGATCCCTGAACTTCGATTGTAAATCTTCTGGTGTCGCCTGGGGAAATCCGTACTGACCACCGAATACTACCGCTTTTTTTTGTAAAGTATTATTACCGTGTTCATAAATTAGATACCATTATAATTTATGTTATTTTGGATTTTACTAATTTTCGTTTATTAAGTTTAGCAGCTGTCAGCGGTTGTGTGTAGAGTTAAGTGCGCCTTAACACAAACCTTTGTACAACGAGATTGTGAGGATTATTAAAAAAGAAAAAAAATTGCGATTTTCATATTTTCTTGTTTTAGTTGTGTAACGCCTGCGTGTGGGGTAATTTGTCCAAGAAGCTTTGAAAGCTTTTAATTTTTCATTTCATGTGTTTTAGAATACATTTTTGTCACTGTCAATCAATTGTGTGATTATTCGAATCCATTGAGCGACCCAGTACCTAGACCATTGCACACAGCAACGTATGTATAGAATATGTTCATATGCAAGAAATATGTGCTTCGTCTGGTCCCGTGGAGCACGGACGATTGGAGTTCTCCTGTATTACAAAATTCTAAGAAGTACCAGTACCTGCATGAATATCCTCTAAAAGTACGTTAGTGGTGCAAGCACATCATCAGTAGATGAGACCTGTGCGCTGAAGAAATGAAAGAACAAGAATAATTCCCAAATTGTGAAGAGGAAATTATAATTTCCACGACCACCTAATCCCAAAGAATTTGATAACCAAGAGCAAAATACCATTTAAGTAAAATTGCAACTAGCACCAGAATTACTCACTTCCAATTACGTTTTTACAGTTTAGATCAGAGTTTCCTTGTTCTTAAAAGAACAGTTTGATAATAGCTCAATTAGTATGAATGTACTCCTAGTAATAAGTACCCACCTGTCTTCACTTCTTTCATGCACTTCATCCACAATAATATGCGAAACAGTAGATAACTCAGGATCACTTTCTAATCGCCTTAGCAGAACACCTGTAGTGCAAAACGTAAGTCGTGTACTCGACGAGATCTTACTCTCCAATCTAATCTGGTACCCGACAGTGTTACCAATCCGTTCTGCTCTCTCATCTGCCACTCTTTCAGCAACTCCTATTGCCGAAATGCGACGAGGTTGAGTACATATGATTTCAATGTGAGTTTTATTGGACTTATAATTATCCAACCAATCATCTAATAAGAACTGAGGAACTTGAGTACTTTTACCACAACCAGTCTCGCCACTAATAACAGTCACGGGTGAAGATTGTACAGTATTTACGATTTCTTTGCGCAAATTCCACGCGGGTAACTTCTTTCGCACCTCCGCCATGCGTTGATAGGAGCTATCATTCATTTTTGTCAAAAATCGATTAAATATTTTCGTGTCTTCGGATAGAATTTCCGCATGGCTGGACTGCTTTTTGTTATCACTGTTTGTGCTACCTTTCTTGTAATATTTATCTGTAACTACCCGTTCTTTGATATCAGAAGTAGGAAATAATTTCTCGGCAGGTAACAAAAACGAAATTTTACTAGTGTTGATGTATTCTGTCATGACATCTTCGTTCTTCAATAATTCAACAATGGAGTAAATACTGGGTATACCGTTTTGAGCTAAATCGTGAGCTTCCTCTGCGAGCCTCTTGCAAATGTGTAAATTCATCAGCTCGGGTAATAAGAAATTTGTCTTTAGAAATAACAAAGGAGGCTCATACGGGTACCTCGACTCCGTGCCGAAACGTATTTCTAATTCAAAAGTATAATCGTCTAAGTGCGGGTTTCGTGGTTCTTCTTGTACTTTATGGAAGTACTTACATTTAGTACCAAATTTACAATGCCCACTTGCGAAATTTCTACACAAATCTTTTCGCCTTTGACTGCCGGAATGCGATTGATTTAAATGCCTTTTAGGGTGAAACTTTGTTACCAAATAGTTTAGATTTAATTTAATAGTCCATACTGCATTTACAATTTTTTCAGTAAATGCAGACTCATATATCGATTCTAAGACGCTCTTTTCGTCACGTCGTTGTTCGATGAGTTCAGATTCTGAGAATTTACTGGTGTGTGGTTGTGAGATGCTCATGTACTTAGTGTACAGTAAATATAAAGCAGACTCTAAATCACCGGAGGTGTAATCTAATGCTTCTGCACAGTGACTTTTGTGAAAGCCATAGCTGGAAAATAATTTTTAAGAAAGCTTCACCTAAATTTATTGTATGATTTATGCAAGTTACTTTTTTTGCAGATCCATCTAGGAATTTATAGATCTATCTACGAATTTATAGATCTCTATGGAAATTTACAGTTCTACCTAGCAATTTACAGACCCTTCTGAGAATTTACAATTCTTACTTGGAATTTACATACCTACCTAAGGTAATAATAATAACACTTTAAAGTGCTTCAATACTTTGACAAACTGAGGGGAAAAACCCTCAGGGAAAAACCCTCAGGGAAAACCATACATGCATACAGTATGGATTTAAGTAATGGGTTATATAGTGTACTTACTTAGTTCCTAGGTTCCATCCAACTTCACACTAGAGTAGAACTAAAATCGTCTCAGCAACGTTTAAAAATGGTCATCTGAAGGGATATTTCCTCCAAAAGCTAATGAGATCCTGTTTAAATTTGAAATTGAAAAATGGCACGTGATCGAACACCTACGAGTTTTGTTAGCAAGATCCCACCCCTGGGACGGGCGAAAAATGCAAGCCTACAGTTGAAATTCGAGATCAATCACAGTCTTAGATGTAGTATCTTTTTTCTTAATTGAAAGATATAGAAAAATGTCCCAAGTTTCTTTATAATGCTTGCTGACGAATGAAAAGTTATCGGACCAAACCTCATTTTTTAAATTTAAATGGGACACCCTGTATATTTTAATCTAAATATAAAACACAGAATAATTAAAAAAGATTCAAAAGGATCCAAAAATATTAGAGATTTAAAAAAATTAAATAAAGGTTCAAATAATTTTAAAAAAATTGAAATTTTTTTTAATCTTTTGAATCAATATTGAATTTTTACTTTAAATTTTTTAATTCTTTTAAAATCTTTTTGAATCTTTTTGTACCAATGTTCAATTTTTTTTAAAATATGAGGGTTCTGTCAATTTAATTCTGAAATTTACCATTTTGTATGTTCATTTCTCTATTACAAAATATAACACACAGGATGAAGTTAAAAAAAGATTAAAATGATTCAAAAAGGATGGGAAGACTAAAACAGATTTAAAAAAATTAAAAATAGGTTCAAAGAATTTAAAAAAATGTCAAAAAGATTTTTGAATTTTTTTTAATGGTTTTTAATCAATATTGAATTTTTTTAGTTTTGAATTTTTAGTTTTTAAAATCTTTTTTTAAGCAACTTTTAAATATTTTGAATGGTCTACCTCTACTCTGTCTACACTCCCCTTTGGTGTGGACAGCATGACATCATAAAGGAAGGTTACCTTCTGACCAATATCTTGTTTCCATTCCCATCCTTAACCTTCCATCCTTACATATCTGTTCTTTAACTGAAGAGGCTCCAAAAAGACTGTGCAATCTGCCTCTGGCTTCCCTGTAGTTAGGAGTGTCAGAAGAATGGAGCACGCTGACCTATTCCTTTTCAGGCAATATAACAAATCACTTGAGGAGTTGTTTTAAACTGTATGAAGGCCTAAAGAGGACTTTGCCTCCTAAAAACGAAAAAAAAAATATCTTGAAAACTGAAGTAGTTTTTTTCCTCTTTCTCCACCCTCAGGGGTTGCTATAAACGGTTATAGAAGTAGTTACAGTGTGACATGTTTTCTTTTAGCGTACATGTGCAGTTGCAGTTGAAGAAAATACCTGATGATATAGACAGACATATGGACGGATAAAGTGTGCACAAACATTGAAATACACTAATAAACAGGAACCTCCACCTCAAAAGTCTCCATCAGCTGAAAAAAGTTTATGCTAATTGCATTGTGTGTTGCCTATCTTCAGTACATAATGTATTTGAAAAAAATTCCCAAAATTGAAATGTGAATACCTAGGCAATAACGCCAGGCAATTAAGTCATTCTGTAGTCTTCACATTATTCAAGCTTTTTAAAAATGTCTACCGTATTGTCTAACTAAACAATCCACCTTCATAAGAATACTCTTTCCCAAACGAAACATTTGCCGATATGAGCATGTTCAAACTCCCCTCATTTTGCTAATTGAAATTACCTACAGGATTGCAAAAATATCACAGTAAATTCTAGAAGAGCTATAAATTCCCTTAAAAGACCTGCTCTCTCACACAAATGAATTACGTCTGTATTCTGTCAGACTGTAAATAATAAAAAGTAACTTGCATAACCTTTCCACGCTTCAGTTCAAATTTAAGAGGTACAAACCTTTCCAATTTCAACAGGGCGAACATTCTTAATTTCTCGTGTTCGCTGTCCGAGTCATTATTTGTATTATAGAATCCGCCCTTGACAACCAAATTATTATGTTGCAAAAACTTATTGGTGAATTTCAAGTCTTCGTCTTTGTACTTTGAAATATCATCCAAAGAGTAGTCCTACAAACACGTAAGGAAAGCGAGTTCGAGCGCAGCTTCATACTTACAGGGCCGTGAATAAACCTCAATGTTTCCATTATCATCTGTTGAGAATTGTCACTTAAGTGTAATACTTTTATTTCTTCTTTAACGTTACTCTTTGGTACCTCTTTCTTACGCTCTTGGCTACGATTTTACAGGAATTATAAAAGGTTAGTTTTGTTTTGTTGTAGTTACCTAATTTTTACATTGGGAATTTCTCGTAGAAAAAAGTCAGATTTTAGTTCAGCTTCTTCGCAATCCATTTTCGAAATGAATTCTAATTAACGCTGCACAAGATTGAGAAATTTTTAAATTGTTTAGTGCATTCGCATCTCACAACCTCAAAGAGATGTCATGTCATTTGAAATCCCCAGACCAAAATTCCAGTTCTGGCAATACCAATGTTGTAAAAAGAACAATTAAAATCCCTATTAATGGAGTACAGGGGCAATGTGAATCATGATTCATGAAGTGATTGTAGTGTACGGTGAGTTGCCTATACTCATTCTGTTCAAAGAAAGAAGCATTTATTGTACACACTAACGTGTATAATCAATGGAAAGAAACCAATAATAGTATATTAAGTATGGAGAACGGTAAGGGATTTTTACCGTTCGAAGACAATTATTGTTTGGAGGAGGAGCGAAGCGACGACTCCAATTATTGTCTGAGAACGGTAACCCTTAACGTTCGACGTGCTTATAACATTTTTTGCGCGATCGAAATTAAAATTATCCAACCAATATAAATATGCACTAAGAAATTAACGAGCAGAATAAATCGAAATGATCGAAGTGGTATGGTGTACATCACTAGGTAACCAGTTTATTTGTCAAAATTGAAATTAATAATTTCATAAAATTGTGCATGTGTCTGATGTAGTTTGCTAGCTTTGCATTTCCTTTATGACTTTATGAGCGTCTTTCTATAGGAAACAACAGCACAAATTGTACGTTTAATGTACCTAACAATAATTAAAGATTAAATGTAATGTAAGACTGTTGATTTTTAAAAAGGCGTCGGTAAGTATTTTTGCTGTTCTGTTTTTAGATCGGTAAGTAATTTGGGCGTCGTCGTAATCATAGCAACTGGTAAATGCTACGTACTGTCATGGAAACACACATGGTAAATAGTCAGAAATGACCGATCGCGCAAAAAGTAAATTGACAGTATATAGGTACAGTATTAACGAAAGATAAACTATTGAAAGCAATTTGCGATGAATATGGACATCACATGTGTTTACTTGTCTATGAAACGCCAATTTGAATTGAAATAGTAACCATATGTAACGAATAACGATTTAAAAGAATAATTGAGCATGAAATAAACATTTTATAAAAATATTATCAAATATCTTATACTGAGCATGTGTCCATGATACACACGAAATACCTAATTTCGTTATTATTATTTGTACATTTTTAATATAAATAAAGATATAAAAGACACTTTCACATTGTCAGTTTTATAGTTCTACAAAATGGCGTAAAGAAACTTACAATACCATACGGATTTTTAACTTTTAAGGTTTCCGAAATCCCCATTTCCATCTTGGCTACAATTAAACCATTTAAATGATATTTTTAAATCAATTTTCATTTCATTATGAAACAGGATGCACCGTGTGAGAATGGTATTGGAGTGGAAGAGGTTGTACGCATACATGGATCTGTTCCCGCATTGGCTATAGGTACTACTGCAAGCAGTATCAAACTAGATTATCTCACAGACACATAGACAATTAGATATACTAAACAAAAAAAGTTAATTAGAGACATCCCTTCTCGTAATGCTTACGCGCCATCCGGCAGCGGACCCGAGATAAGAAAGGAAGAGATACAGAGAAGAATCGAAACTGCATTAGGCGCTTTTTCCACGGTATAGACGATTAACATAATCATGCAGTGCAACACTAGATAATCTCTTCTCTCATGAACGCATAAATAAATTCTTAATAAAAATAAAGGCCTAACACACATTATAACTAAACAATAGACTAGTACCTACACAAAAAATAGCACGCCATATGTTTTAAATAAACAGATGCTTATCAAAATCTAATGCAAAATGTAAATAATATTATAGGGATATGGCTATTCAGTCCGTCAGTCCGAGGGTGGAATCCGCCCCTAACCTAAAAAAAATTCTTCTAACCTCACGCAAAAAAGGTTCCAAATTCTCTTGCCTGGATTCATATTTCCTACCACCTAATTTTGTTACAAGTATGCAGTCAATATATATTATTATTATTATTAAAGCAAGAGAATTTGAAACCTTTTTTGTGTGGGTGTTAAACGAATTTTACGCGCAGATTACCCCTCAAACGGTCGCTAAATGAATGCCAATTTTTTGGATGGTACCTATAAAATATGAATCTTAACGTTTTGACAGACATGAAAATTTGAAAAATTTTTTGCGAGGGGGTTAAACGATTTTTTGTACGTTAATGGCAGATTTCACCCCCTCAGACGGTCGCTAAACGAATCCCAATTTTTTGGGTAGTACAAAATGTGAATACTAACGTTTTGACAAGCATGAAAATTTGAAACCTTTTTTGCGTGTGGTTTAAACCAATATTTTTCTACGTTAAGGGCGGATTTCATCCCTTCAGACGGTCGCTAAATGAATGCCAATTTTCTAGGCTGTAGAAAATTATATAAATAACGTTACGGGAGAATTACACCTTTTAACTGTTGCTAAATGAATAGCTATATATACTGCTAACAATTATAGCCACTGGACGTCGGGCGTCTTCGGCAAGTTAGCTGCTGAAAACTGGCTGCTCTGCACACAGGTGTTTTCGTAGACGTGTTGGATGAATTCAGTTTCACACTAAAGTCCTCAGCAATTAATTTTGAACCAAAATAGCAATTGCCCAATTAGTGCTGCATCTGTTAATTTCGATTAATTGGGTAGCCTCTGACAAAATGGCGTCTGATTGTTGAAAATTTTTTCTTACAATGTTAGTTTTTGATAATATGTTGTACCATTAAAAGAACTTGCCCCCTTAGGTCCTGCGCCCGGGTGCTCTGAACTGAACCCCTTGCGCTCCCGAGTAATGATGATCCTGACATACCGTTGTCTTTTCTGCTTGAACGAAATTCGTAACCAATTAACATGCCAATTGGAATAGATAAGAAGAATGGAAGACTATAGCAGAATTGGTACCTATACAGAAAGAATGAAGACGACAGAATAAGAGGTCCAGGTCGGAGATAATAAAACATGAAGATTATCAGAAGTGTAGGAAGGCCAGAGTAATAGACGGACAAATTTATTTTAAAAAAACACGGTATGGGAAAAAAGTTGTGTAGGTATCATTTTTATTTAGTGTGCATACAACATAAACGACGATAGTCGTAGTAGCAGACCTAATGCATTTTTACAGTCTCCATCTGCTGACTATGTACCTAGTCATTTTCTCCTAATCCTCAGAAATAAGTTTCGCTGAAACTGTTCCTTTACCTATCCTATCTCACTTCTAGAAATTAGATAACGTGCACACGAGTGGAAAACGTAGAGAGTAGCAGTTTTCTTGTTTAGATAGTAAATAGGTAGTAACTATAGGTGCCGAGGTCGAACATCTTTGAAACGCATATTTTTATATTTATTTTGATAATTTGAGACTACTTTGTTTATAAACCTAGAAGACGAAGAACACTTCCCCAGAGACCAGTATTTTGGGTGTTGCACATTCCAAAATGTATTCCAAATTCCTCCCGCGAATATCCTTGCAGCGCAAGAGGGTCAATCCAATCTGAAAGACTGCTCAGCCCAATCATCCAACTCAATGGTGAGGTGAGTGCAATGTTTACGAATGAATCGGTCGCACGTGCAGAAAGTTGACATGTACTCGATAACCTTTAGCTCGGTGCAAAGGCGGACACGCATTTGAAGTAACTGACGAATTCTGATATTTACTTTATATTTTAAACGACTTAATTTAAGTAACGCATGCGCCAATTAAATAAAATGTGTGCCATTAACCAATAATGCACAGTAATGTAATATTGAATTAGTAAGGTTTATATGGAGTGTATGTGTGTCTGTGTTATTTGTGTGCACGAAAGCCCTAGTTTTACTTTTCATCTTATGGTGTGTATAAAATAGTGTTATTAAAACGCTGGATTACCCTCATTTTCACGTTCTTTGCCATTTGAATGTTTGTGCAATACTCTCGATACCGCGTTCTAGTTCTTACCAAAAATCATTCAACTAGAAACTCAAAATTGTGTCACTGATGTAGTGTTTATTTAGTGTTCTATATTTACCTAGATAAAGTACGTACCTATGCGAAATTGTTATCACATAGCGCATACTTATTCATGATTTTCAAAATTTTGCATTTTCAAAATCATTACCTCAGTGACTGCTGCGTGATGAAGTAATCCCCAAGCCCCAGCGTCTGACTGACTTAAGCAATAAAAATGAAATCCCGTAGCAAATTTATAACATAATTATTAGCATTTACATCACGAAATGTAGGTAGGTAATTAAAGTTTACACTTCTCTACTGCTCAATGTCATTGAAAAACGTAGGTAGTTCGCTGACGTCTTTTAAGTTCAACATTTCGTTACATGTTTACATTTTCCTTACGCTCGTCTGTCCTCAGTTACGGATAATGACCTATTTTTCCTTTCAATTGTCAAGCTCGACTTTTTATGAATTCATTGAATTTTATGAGGTATGTCCTTTATATTCATTCCAAATTACGCATACACTTCCCCAATTTTATTCTGGAAATGCATTGTTAATGTATAATAGTCCAATTTCCAAAAACGCAATAGGCGCATATAAAGATGAAATTAGTGTTATCAGAAGTTAAGTAACTTTCTTCCTAAATTATATATAGAAAATTTCGTAATGTTTACAATATCAATTTGACGATAATTATTATGTCTGCTATTTTAATTATCTGGGCACATGGGGGCAAAAGCGTTTGCAGCATGTTACCACTGTGTATAAGACTCTACTAGACAGTTTCAGTAATGGACATAAACATGACTGATAGATACAGGCAAGCCCTTATGAAAAAAAGGTCATAATGTGTCTACGGGTATTGAAATAAATAAGTAATATATCGTTAAGTTGTAGATATACATTGACTAACAACTTATTTTTAAAAATGGTCTCTGCGAGATATGTAGTGATATGTTTCTAAAAACCCAAAATACCTACATTAACTTCTTTCCACATTTATCTCACCTGTATCACCACTAGTTGCCAGTCGGTAGCTTAAGAGCCTCTAGCTAGAGGTTTTTAGTCCTTAAACTCGTAGAGTTTTTAAAAACCTCAATCAGTATATACAGATTTTCCTCGCATTTTCGAAGGTTGTCAAGAGTCTACAAAAAGCTGAAAGGGTCTTTTTAATACGGTTTAAAGTATTTAAGCTTAAAGAATCGTTAAGGGCATTTAGGAGTCTCTAAATGGTTTACGTGTTTAAAAGTCTCAACGGATCTCTAAAATTCTGAAGGTTCTTAAACATTTTTTAACAGCTTCTAAGAACACTTGAGAACTTCTATAAGTTGGAAAGTGTGTTTAAAAATCTTTAAGAACTTTAAGAGTTCGCTCGTCCTGCACCACGGTTGCAGATGTTGGCAGAGCTTGCCCCCCAGATTCTCCCTCTAGTTTTCATGTGTAAGACCTGAACCAGTCGGCAATCAAATTTGTAGGTTGGGTGCCAATTTCTTGCTTTTTGAGTGTTTCCAAATAGATGGGCCAAATAGGCGTGACAGCCGTCAATTTCTCTATACCTATAGGCCTTTGACAAAAGTCTACTCCCGCATTGCTTTCAAAAACTAAACCTACTTCAATATAAGTATTTATTATACAAGGGAAAAATATAAGTACTAGTTTTTAGCTGGAGGTTGTGTTGTCTCCCGACGCGAAGCGGAGGGAGATAAAAAACCCGAGAGCTAAAATCTAACATTTTTACGCGACCAATTACAAAAAAATGGACGGCCCTGTCCTCTATGCGGAAATTTTTCGAATCGTATTGTAGGGGTAGGTAATTATTAATGATTTTTCTCAGGTGTACTTTTTTCACACCATTTCCCTCCCGCTTCTCCCTCTAAAGATAAGATTAGTAGATGGCGCTTTTGTGCTCCTGCGTTCATTCGGAAATGCAAAAGACTAAATGACCATCATCTAACGGAAGAGCAAAATTGCGATGTGTCATTGTATCTTACCTTCCACAAATCCACACACGATGCCTCCACCATAAATTCAATGTCTCCACCAACAGCACGGTACTAAAATCATGTAAAGTGAGGCGACGCTACCGAGCAATGCGTTCCATCTTGAAAAAATTCCTTGAGGAGAAGTTATAAGTTAATAGTCTTGTAATTGCATATAAGAAAGGCGTCCGTACCGTGTTTTTACAGTTCAATTATATCTCCAACTTCCCGCTTGCACTAGACGAGAATTTTCCAGTGGCAAAACGGTCTAATTGTAATATCATAATATGAGGTGGCAAAGCTGACACCATTTTTCCTTATCATTAAAACGAAGTGAGGCGGCAAGGTGGCGCAGCCGTCGATGTCGAAGTATCCTCACTGTTGGTCAACTTCATACGAAACGAATCCGTTCCTGCAGAGTCTTAAAATGAGGTCTTATTTTAAATTTTTTAGGTTTCAATGCAAAAACAACCTATTTTATTACAAAACGAAATATTTCTTATATTTTCATCGCTATTCACAAGAGAAGAAGCCATAGAAACGTTGGATTTCTTATTTAATAGACCGTTAGGTGCAGTATCGTTAACCTAAACAAGTTAAAAAGTAATCGTAAACGATTTACATAAAGCGCATTTCCACTTGCATTCATTTCCCATTTGTAAGATGCAACTTCTGTTAAAGTCGTAAAAATCTGGCCACAGATATGAAAGATAGGTAGCGTTGTACATGAGCAATCCATTTTTGACATGCTATTTCAATTATAAAGAAGAATTTCATTTCAATGCTTTTCTAAATAAGAAAGTTAGAACTGCGCATGCGCAAACTTAAATTTTGAAACTAATGTTAGATTTTCCTTTGTTCCAAGCGCCAAAGTATCAAATTTCACTTAAATGCTTCCATAGATAAAAAAAAGTTGGCACTGCGCATGGGCAAAATAAAATTTTTAAACTGGCGCTAAATTTTCCTTTATTCCAAGCACCTATGTATCAAATTTCATTTAAATGCTTCCATACATAAAAAAGTTGACACTGCGCATGCGCAAAACCAAATTTTGAAATTGGCGTTTGATTTTTCTTTATTCCAAGCGCCTATGTATCAAATTTCATTTAAATTCTTCCATAAATAAAAAAGTTGATACTGCGCATGCGCAAAACCAAATTTTGAAATTGGCGTTTGATTTTTCTTTATTCCAAGTGCCTATGTATTAAATTTCATTCAAATACTTTTATAAGAAAAAAAGTTTGCAATTCGGTTTATAAATGGTCGAGATGCGAAAAGGGCACTGTGAATTTTGAATCGATTCGACTCAACCTTTGGCATTGGGTATTATATGGCTAAGGCTATGCTCATATTGAATTTCATGCAATTCAGTTCATAACTAACGGAGATGTAAAAGCGATCGGACATTTCCAAACAAAATTATCGTTCACACGGACAGATAGAGGGACAGACAGGCAAAGGAACAGACGGACAGACCAACAGACAGACGACAGACAACAATACAGAATTATAAATGATCTCTAGGATGGTTAATAAACGGCAAAAGTGTAAAATTATGGAACATGTAAAAAACGGTTTGTTGGTTTTTTTACAATATCTTTTTAGCAATACACGCAGAAAAAATTCCTTCCTTGGTGCAAGACTCGACACAATAACGAACCAAATAGCGAAAAAAGTAGAACAATAGCTCTTAAGATAAAGAACTAGTAGCGTCGCAAAACGAGCGGACGGACGGACGGACGGACAGCCGAACGGACGGACGGACGGACAAAGTGGCCACAATAGCGCATTTTTTTTTGTGGAAATGCGCTAAAAATGTGAAATAGTGATTACCTACATAATACTAACGCACCATAAATTTTAAGTTTGCCATGTGTTCTCCTTGGATTGCAAGGGTCATTATGTATGTAACTCCCGAGTAACTCCTATATTTTAGCAATGAGTTGTTAAGCGAGACACTTACGCTTTCTCCCAATTATCCGATCGCTCGATGGCTTCATGTCCATCGATTTAAAAAAGAACGTATGGACCGGTTACGATGACATTTTGCAGGTGCATTCTTTATCAAATTTGTAGATAGTTCGTGAATTGGCAATGTATGCCCAAAAATAAGGAAGGCCTTTTTGACATCTCCGTTAGTTATGAACCGAATTGCATGAAATTCAAACCGGACATAGCCAGTACCATATCAGATGAATGTCACTTTTTTTGCTGCAAGGCTGCAACACAATAAAACCATCCCCGTACCAGTTATTTCATTGCAAAATTTGCTTGGACTGTTGTACTAGATCCACAGTACATACCAGATTTAGCAATGTACTCGTATGACTTCCATTCTCATCAAAACATATTCTTATGCTGTTACCATGGACCAACTATCATCATCGGCCAGAACCACGACGGACCTTCTACTTTCTCGATAATGTCATTTTTTTCTAGCTCCTGTAGATCTTGTTCTACTAAACTTCTCAAGTTGCGCCTTATCGTCAATAAACATTTTCAATTAGAAATTCTTCAGGTTTCCAATTTTGTGCTCACTTTCGAAAACCTTAAAACTACATTTTCGAATGGTATAGAAATTGCATTCGCATCGCCTAACTTCGATACTCCCAAATCTATTGATGGCTTCCGGACTAATATACGTAGAAACTACTTTCCGATTGCTAGAATATCTGTCAATTTTTTGTTGTTCTACTCAATTATCGTCTGGAACTCGTCTAATTTATTTAGACCATTTATGCTTCCAATTCTTATTATGCTTCCAATTCTCTGAAAAATTAATGTGCTTTAATTGCGATTATTTGTAGTTGCTCTGCCACAGCTTTTAAATAAATTAATTGCTGTTGTGGTGGTTGTACGGTCGTACTCCCTACCTCAGGTTCGACAGGGTACTAACCTCACTTTTAGAAAGGAAAACCCATAAACCCCTGACGACTAAGTTAGGTGGTCCTTTTCCTCAATGCCGAAAACTATCAACCTCACTTGAGGTTGATCCTTCACGGGTGTATGGATGACACTCCAGCTGCCTACATTTGCACAGTAATTTTGCACTACCACGCAACACTTGACCGCCACCAGGTCGTGAGGTTCCCCCGGGACTCGATCACAGCCTTGCTGAGTCTAGGATGTCCGTCTTCCTGCACTACCTTTAGGTGCAGTCTCCCAGATTTGCAACCACCTCCTTTAACCATTAATGGGAATGTTCTCGCACGATATTCTTATTTGATTTACTCAATGCAGTTTCTTTTTTGCTCCGGTCGGACGCTCGGACCCTCCTACGGCGCAAAGCCAATTAATTACAGTAAAGATTGCGGTTCCGATTTTCATTAGGTTCTAGTACCGGTGTCAGTGCATTTCGGTTGCGGTTCTAATCCTGATTGCAAGCCGCTAACGTGACGTAAAAATCCGTTTATTGACACTGAAAATCAATCATTAGACTGTGTTCAAGACCTCAAACAACAACATAGGTACCGATCAAATAATATTAAAATCTTTTCGATCAGATACGATTTAAAATGTCAAGTTTTTACTTTATTAATAAAAATTAATAGTTGTGTTTAATTAAAAAATCCGCATAATCAAGATCTTTTGAAATTATGGGATTGAGATTATCTCTTCACCGCAAAACCTTACGCCAAAGAAGGTGTTGATATTATCATTAATTAAAAGAACGTTTGTCAATTAAATGGGCGTATACCTGAGGGCATAATTAATTCTTTGCCAAGTTAAACTGGATTTTCATAAAAATTTACATTACCATTGACAAGTTCTGGCGGTCGCAATGCAACACTTTTCCGTGAATTGGTCAGTTTTAGTAAGCGCTACCTACCAAAAACGCATGCGGGTACCTATTGTTTATTGGAATTCATGTTTCATGTCATCATCATCGCAATCACCGTCTACGTTTTTACTATTCATACTTCATAGGTATGGCTATCGCGTACAGTTTTTATTTTCTGAGCACGATTCAATTGGATCGCCCTTAGACAATGCAGGACGGATGTTTGTATCCAAATAGTGAGTCAGATTTTCATTTCTCTCCCATAGTTAAGGTACCTATAAGGAAATGAAAGCCCCATACTAGACGCTCGAAACTGAATCTATTGCCACATAGTTTTTAAATGACACTATTATTTATATAATGTGAGATTTAATTAAAATATTTAAATGTTAATTCAGACCATTATGCATACGACTGATTTTATCGTTCCATTATTTTTGTAATTCTCAAGACAACCAGATCGAGATTGCGTTTTTTTAAAGTAATTTTATTACCTTATTACCTAGACCTAAAGTATATCGATATAACTTGCTTACGTCTTTTGCTTTAACCGCAGCATATGTGTAATCCGTAATTTTGTTGATAACGTTTCATACTTACATATTCCATACAATCACCTAGCATGTATTTATTCTGTTTATCGCTGCTTATTAAATACAAGGGATACGTTCACGTTTTCACCTCCATTCTCATCTGAGCTTTGTCACTTTGTACATGTAAGTAATTTTTTCTTTATTTTATTTTAGATAAGAAATGGGTTAATGGGCGAAGTTCCCGTACATTAATGGAGTGGTAAGTCATAAAATTTTTATATCTTTAATGTACTGCATACTGGGACAAGTACACCGATCATTTTTGACGATGTTTTACCACTTATCGGTGTAAAAAGTGTCAGGTATTGTGACGTCAATTATGTTAACTTTTACTTATTTATAACGCAAGTGCAAATAGTATAAAGTGTATCCATTTCTATTTTCTACTCAGTCAGCAAATAGGATTAATCTCTTACTAATGCCAATGCTAATAGTGAATTAACCTCAAAAACATGTAGAAATGATAATCCTCTTCATAGTTAGTGTTCTAGTTACCTATGGTGTCCCAAATGGCATATGTTACAAAAAGATGCAACAAGCGCGTTTTTTGGACGTCCCTTTGCGCATATTTTGTTATAATAAGATACTGTCACGTTCTCGCTTTTAAAACAAAACCTATTTATTTATATTTATTTGCATAATAGACAATATACTTATGTAAAATATTTAAGAGCTAGCAGAAGTTTTCATTAGGTAATTTATGTCAGCCACAAATGTAATTCATATACATTATCATTTTACTAGTATTCATATACAGTACCCTAAAGACCTATCTCCTTTTAAATTATTCTAATAAAATTCCAAACCCAACCAAGCAGAATTATGTGCAAAAAGACAAAGAGGGAATAGTACCCTGACAATATTACAAAATACTCTGCATCGTCTTGAATATAGGATTTGTCGTACATGTAAAGACACAATAGAAGACGAGCTTTCGGAAAGATAGATATCAAATTATTTCTGCATTTTAATTTTAATACTGATTTCATCACTCCCGCACACAATAACAGACTGCAGAGCGGTTCGTCTGTGAGCTGAGAATATAGAGTATAGTCTCAAGAGCAGGGTAATGATATAAACGGAATCACTGAACAGAAAATCGAAAAAATAAAAGTTTATAGTCCTAGAATCTGCGGTAGAACATTCTAAAGGAATCCTTACTGATGGTTTTTTTTTAAATGATTGCGAAGAATCTGCCAGGATCTAACAAAAGTTTTCCAATGTCTTTTATTTAAAAGCTATGATTTAGAATATCGTATCCAAATTATGATAAATATATTCAACTAGTAACTAAGATACGAAGAATCGCATACGATTTTCAGTAGGGGACACTCGGCTCGCTTTCGGAAACACGACTAATTAGTCCGGCTTATATTCAATACTCGTACCACTAATCCTTGAACTTGTAGAAATCGAAATTCTTTTCTTCTCGAGTTAGACGAGGAACAGACTGACAGACGAACAAAACCATCGCATAAGGGAATTTCTTTCGTAAAATCCTCTAAAAATGTTTCCAGTTTATGGTCGAACACATTTTATACTTAAAAACACTTCAGTGATTCAAAGAAATGAATACAATCGAAGTAAAAACTGAGAGTGTATAACAAAAATTTCTTAAACAGTAATTTCTGAGCGCAAACGAAAATTTAAACTTTATGTACTGCCAATTTTATTTCCAAAATTTCATTTTTGTTCCTGTTAAAGGTAATTTTGTAGCACATTGCTAATTGTGAATTCCAAATTCAATGCCTTTAGAGTAGGGTGGCAACCCCTACATTTTTAAATGAGAAGTAGGGGCTTCTGATACATCATTTGAAAGATCTTTTAATTTTCTATGGAACCATATCAATAATTTTAAGTGACTGATGTATGTAAACTGTCAAATATAGGCGAGCAACGAACTCATTCCGCACTTTATCAAGAATGTCCGGAGTTATTTGTGCGATCTTAAACCGTATGTGTCACCATAAAAAGAAATCAGGATGAGTGAGATCTGGCGACCTGGGTAGCCACCCGATTGATCCGTTTCGCCCAATCCATCTATCTGGGAAAACCCTGTCCAAGTAGTTTCTTACCTAGATCGCATAGTGTGGGAGCGCAGCCACAGATTGTTATTTTTTTACGGTTTAAATACATCACTTAAGTACTTAAAATTATTGGTATGGTTGAATAGAGAATTAAAAGAACTTTTAAATGCTGTATCCTCTACCTCCTATTTAAAAATTTGGGGGTATTAAATTTAGGGATGAAATTTTTACACATTATGATGTATTTACAATTATTAAACTTTCTATGGTAATGGAAATTTTATTAACTAATTTGTTTCAATCGATCGTTTGTACGTGGTACACTGTTTGCAGACTCTTGGTGGATTTCTTTCTTTTAAGCATTTATGTAATAGGTCAATGATTATTGTCGAATATAGTAATTGCACCCTACAAGTTCTTGATGCGTGGAATTTAAGCTTTAAAATGTTTGATTGGCAACGTATTGAAATTTGGAATGATTTGATAGGACAAACCTATAAAATTGGCACTTTGTGTCCTTGATGCCCCTCAAGACGGAGGCTTTCATTCGATGTTAGACCCTCCAAATCTGGCGAATTCGAGGGCGAATTATTACGAGTTTACATGCTTTTTGCGCTGAAAGTAGTTTGTTTTTGTTTGGTTTTTTTACCTTGTCACTTCACATATTTTAAGCGTGGTGAAATATTGTCGAGGAGTAATGACTGTAGGACTTCAAAATACACGATTTTTCTCATTTTTTTAATATCTCGGATTCTTCAATTCCTTTTAAATAATGCAGATTATCTGGATATTTTGTTTCAAATTTTTCCAACCATTCTATTTAGAATGTTGGAATTATTCAAAACCATTCATTCCTTTGGTATCTGTATCTTTTGCAATTTTTTCATTTCGTTAAATTCCTCAAACCCTTTCGCACTCAAAGGTTTTTTTGTTTTGTTCATTTTTCAGATTCTTATATGATGATTCTTTGGGTTTTTCAATTTCTTCGAATCCTTTGTTGCTTGCGATTCTTCATATTATTCAAATTCTTTCGATTCTTCAGTTTATTCCGATTGACCAGGCACTATATATTATCATATTCTATTTGTCATTTTTCCCAGAGTCAGTTCACTCTAGTTTTAAATACTTCAGAATTAATTTTTCTGATTTTCATCTTTTTTCGACTCCTTGGCATTCCCCTTTTCTCTGAATTCTTCCATTTCTTACAATTCTTTCGAATTTGTGAATTCCACTTCTTCGCAATCTTCAAATTCTGCAGATTCTTCCAGAATTTCAAATTCATAAAGTTCTTCACATTTTTAAGATTTCACTCAAATTTTAGATCTTTGGATACTTCAAATTCTTTTATTTCTTCTCCTTGTACTTTGAATTTTTTGCATTTTGTTGGTCAGTTCAGAACTTAAAACTACAGAGTGCATCATAATATAGAAAATTGGACAGTTTCTTCTTACTTTGACACACTTGCGCATGTTGCATCCGTTTAGCCAAAAATGAGAGAACAGACAGGCATCATCGATATTTTGTTTGATTTGGATTTGGTGCTTTAAGAAGCCGTATTTCTGTAAAAAAAAGTGGGGGGGGGGAGGGGCATTTTTACCCCAATTACTAAAGTGCGCGTGGTAGAAAAACGCTTGGACTTATGTTTTAGTTCGGCATTTTTTCCAAGAAAAACTGTGTACAGGGCGTGTCATGTGACAGTAACCTTATTTTAAATACTCACCCTGTACATTATCAAATGTTTGGAATCTTCATAGTAAGAGATTCTAAGAATACTTTGATTCGATTCCAATAATTTTGAAGATTTTAGATATTGTAAAAATCCTAAGAAGACCGTAGCAAGATTCCGACAAGATTGTAATATTCCTAAAATTCTTTGTAATCAAGGAACATTCTAAAATTAATCTAAGAGAACTCTACGAAGGTTCTGTGGCGAATCTAACAATCGGAAAAAATTCCAAAATAATTGTAAGATTTAGGAATGTTATAAGAATTCAAAATATTCTAATAGTTCTATATAGATTTTAAAAAAATTCGGAGACCTAAATATTGTAAAAGGAGGATGGTAAAAAAATCTACAGCAATTTCAAGAAGCCTTTTAGAAGATTTTGTATTTCTAGGAAGATTCTAAATTGTGAATGTTCTAAAAATATATGCTATTCTGAAAACTCTAAGACTACTAAATTTGTTGACGTAATTGTCGTAAAAAACATCTAACACTTGCGAGAAATTCTAAGGGTTTGGGATCTCGGCATCGGTTCTCGTAGGGAGTTACCAAATTTCTTGTTAGGTACCTACCCCTCGCTAATCTTAATTAGGTACTGGACTTTGACAACTTTTCCTTTCTTGTGAAATTATCAATTATCTAAAAGTGGTTCGTTTTGAACTGAATGGGCCAAAAAGAAAGTAAGGCTGCAACAATTCACGTATGCCAGAATTGATATAGGTATATCTAGCAAAATTTATTTAAATTTTGTTTAACAATCAATATATTGGTAAATGGTAACGTTAAAAGCAATAGGTCTAAATGTTTGCAACCTGAGAGGTGCAATAAAAAAAATGAACTTGGTCTCTTAAAGTAATGGTTTTAGAAGTGTAACATGTGTTACTTATTTTAGACATTATGTTCTACAAGATGTGTTCTATCCGTAATGCAATTGGTAACCTTGTTTAAGTTATCTTGACCTCAATACATTCAACTATCATCAGGTTCCCAGTGTACCGTACCCACTACAGCAGTCTAAGAAAACTCTTTGTAATTTGGTTTCGTTCTTTTAGCCTCAAAAATGAATTTGAATTACTAGACCTAATTGCAGGCACTCAAGAATGACCACTCTTAATAATTATTCATCCATACCGGCCCGCAAACCATCCATATTATTTATCGGTAGCCGGTCGAGTAGCTGGGGGATCCTTAAAAATAAAATTGCATGTTTGAAATTTGCTTTACCTGATATTCCATAGTGGTATGTATAGTTTGGCCAAAAATCAAATTCGGCGATGTATGAAGTAATACCGATACGTATATTTGGTTGCATAAGTCTGGGTACCGTTCTCGCGGTTACTTCAAGAACACCTATAAAAAGGCGATTAAAGCAGACCCTGAAATTAATGAAAGAAAAACAAAAACAAACATTCTTGAATGAGTGGACCTCGTTTGATTAATTAAGTGAGTAATATTGCAATTAATTTCAATGAGAGTAACAAAAAATAGAGATTCAATTGTAAGCTTCTTAATTACTTGAAGTTTATCTTATGAAATAGTTGTTCATCGGAGTGGAGCAAAAATATCTGGGGCACTGTAAATTTCTTCAATGTGAACTGATTATTGTGTTAGTGCCAAGATGGACATCAGAATTTTATAATGTAGGTATTATCTAGAAATCACAGTTGTAGCCGCTAAATGAAATTGCGGGAACAGAAAGAATTTTTTTCAATACCTACTAACCTACCTACGTTCAGATGTGTAGTTACGCATAGGCTGAGTAAGCTAAAGCAAATGGAGAGAAACATGGGCCGCAAAATTTATACGATTGATTGGAACGGAATAGGTTAACTCATCAAGTGTCTTACCTATTCATTGGTCAAAAGGAACAAAATTGAAAAATAGGGATTTCCTATGTCTACTTTCAAATGATAAATAGTCTTCTGAAGGACGCCTAATTTTATGCAACCAAAATAACTTCTTGAAACAAATAAAGATCTGGCTGTCACATTAATTATTAATTTGAATATTGTTGCTTTGGCTTCACAGAAAATAAATCTCTTCAGCTCCTTTAACTATTACCGGTACTATACCAATTGGAAATATCAACTTTTTCTTTAATTGAATACATCGTCCACGAACGAAAATTAGAATGCGGAAGTCAAAGCGATAATATTCAAATTAATTAATATGATAGATAGATCTTCATTTGTTGTAGGTAGTTATCTTGGTTGCATAAAGTTAGGCGTCCTTCAGAAGACTTTTTATCATTTAAAAGTAGACATCGAAAATTCCTATAGGAAATCTACTTCTACATGAATATCACTGTATAACATATTAACATTTGTACCATTCCACATGAAACACCCTGTATATGTGTGTGGTCAGTTACTGCTAAGGATTTGTATGGTATCGTTTTCGTGTAAACCACACATAAAGAATTCATTTTTAATGCAGAATAGGTATGATTCTATACAAAAAAAACAAGATTTTGAACAAAAAAATAACAATCATTGCTTCAACTTTTTTATTCAAACATCTAAGTGATACTTTTTTCACGAATTTGGAGTTTGGTTAATGAGGGCAAAGCCCGAAGAACCTTCAATATTTATAATGTAAAACGTGCCTTATGTTTTTGTTTCGTTAATGACTATTTTTAGTGCACTTCCACTTTCAAAAAATAAAAAGTGCACTTTTCGCTCTTGATGTCTGTCTGTCTCTCTGTCCGAATCACAAAGGCTCCCGAAAAATACTTGCTATTGGTGTCATTAAATCAGAAATCCAAAATTATCTTATGATTTGTCTTCTTGTTAAGGCATGAAATGTCCATATGGGCTATTTTCACATAATTCCAAAATTCAAAAGCGTAGCTGATGGTTTATTAAGCGTGTAGAGTCTAGACTTTGCTTTTCAAATAACCCCAAAGAAAATAGTCCAAAGCTGTCAAATCGCACGAACGAGCCGGTCAATTGACGGGTCCATTTCTTGAAATTAAGCGATTGCGCGAAATGCATTTTTCTCGATCTTCAATAGAATACGATTCCATGGCTAAATTTGTCAGACATTACCTAACGAAATGACATACAGCTGTCAATTAGAAATAGCGCGTCCCTATCGGAGAAACCCCTCTAATTAAATGCGCCCCTTTACACTCTTTTCCAACCGTTGCGAACCAGCTAGCTTACCCCCTCGTTCCTTCATTGTCCCAGTATTTAACGAAACACCACCTCCACCATTAATAAACTCCTTCTTCCAGTATTTAGAATTAATGCGCCAATCACAATGAACCTTGATAACCTCCATCTCTTGAACCAAAACCCGAGCGTTAATTAGCCCCGATATCACTTCTTATCGCAAAACCACGAGATAAAACCTTTTATAATACACGCAAACTTGACCAGATGTTTCTTACATTTTAACATGCAAATTCACATTTGATAATAAGCACAAGAAATCCAAATGAACAAGACGCAATACTACAAATAATTCTAAATCGAAAAATAACACTACAGAAACAAATTCAAGTAACATGAACCACCTCTGTGTTTATTCGTAAATAACCCCTCCCCCCTATTTACTTTATTAAATTGAAATAATGTCATATACAGGGCGTTTCGTGATAATTTCCGGTGTTTAGACCTAAATTACGTTTACAAGACGTTATTTACACAACAGTATTAACGCAATCTGGTACTCAAATGGGGAAACTTCCAATAATAATTATAGATAAATTGGTTCAAAAATAAAATGCTCAGTTAAATACTATTAAACAAACAGGAAAAATAAATGCTTACTTTCTAATTAAAGGTCTTTTAATTTACATTGTTCGACCAAAACTTATGAAATCTAGCATGCTATGTGCCGTCACGGTCGATTTCAACAGAATGGTGCACCAGCGCACATCGCCCTAATAATGCGAGAATCCCTATCGGACATCCTACATCGTTGTATTCGTAATAAAAAATGCTACTCAGTACAACGTGTACTTTTTTTTACGGACAATGTAAAAAATAAAGTTTGTGATTTCTCCGAAACGAAAAGTTGTTTTGACAGTCTCTTAGCGCTGTGTTGTAAAGCTCAAAAAGTGGATGAAAAAGTGTTTCTTTTTTATTTTCTTTATCTGTTCAAATAACATGAGAAAAAATAAAAATCGGCAAATTTCGGTTTTTCTGAAATATCTTCGCAAGTAATCGGAATCTTCCGGTTTTCTTTAAAGCATGATAAAAACTCTTTTTTTCTAATTTGACCTTCGTCGTATCTTCTATGGTTTCAGAGGTCCCCATGATACACACTCTTATCTTGAACACAGTGTATATTTAGTACCTACTATATAAATCTGATTTCCTTCTACCAAACGACCAACATGTGAGATTCTTCTTATACAAGACAATGAGGTTTTCATTAGAACAGTTTTTTCATTGTTTGAATTATCGCACTTAATCTCTTGGAGAAACCAAACCACTTATTGTCTGAGAAATCAGTTACATTATGGTTTTGCAATAGCGTATCCAACGTAACACAGAAAACGGTGCCTTGTTCTAATTGTGGCCAGCCTAACCACACCAGTTGCCAGTTCAATGTGGGCAGTTTATGCATCAATTATTATGATTATAAATATCGGATGAGGTACGCGTCAGCACGTAGCTATTTCTGATAATGATAGTAAATAATAGTGTAGACTGATAGTGTCGAATACAGATAACAAGAATGCGCAAGTAGTAGGTGTCGCTTGTGCTTAGGGAATTTTTGTGAATAATCTAAATAAGCAAATATATCTATTTCTGTAAGTTTTGCGTCATTAATGTCTTATCATTTTTTACTAATCGAGCAAACGTAATTAATCTATAATATTACGTTGACGTATGTTTATTGCTATATGCAAATCGAAAGTTAATATCATGGTTAAGTTACTTCTCACCAGAAAGGGAATACCATATTGAAGCATGATAATTAATAATTTTTTGAAAACAAAAAATCCCTTGTGTGTTTGCCCGGCGGTTTTTACGCGTCCAAGGATCAATGCCATTGTGCATGAGTCGAATCAAAAGGCAAGTTTTCTAGCTAAATTTTTTTTTTGTCATTTTTGTTATAACAAATTCAGTTAAGCGTTCCAATCCGCTCCTGGTACGTTTGTTGCTTTTTCAAAATCATGCCTCCTGCCATTTTTGACAGTTTCTGTTGTTTGCGAGCATGGGAATATGTAGGTGATATATTATTTGCCTTTCTTTGTCTTATGTTTGGATTCTCTCACCAATATTATAAGAAAAGTATATCCCACACTTTTTACGTGGCGTTCCTGTGATGATGTAGGTACATGAAATGGTCATTTAAAATCCTTGCTAATTCTTTATTATAAATTAAAAGTTTCGTAATCTCTGAGAAGACGAACAGTAATTTGTTTTTTGTTGCTTATTTTGTGCTGTTTTGTGGTTGTATCAGTCTTGACTGCCTTTTGGCGCATTGTGGTAGAGTATCAGACGAATTTCAGGTGAGAATTTTTTATTTGATGTAAAGTTTTGGATTATCTACAAATTGTTGCTTAAGATATTATTGGGAAAGTTTTTAAACAAAAATACACAGTTACATTACATGCCTCAACATAATTCACAAACATTCCACCTACCTTTCTTACAAACCGTATTAGATAGACGCCAGCTAGGTAGAACACACGCCACGTGTAAAGAGATTATCTGACACCCAAATTAAATTTTCTATTGAGATTAGTTTCAAACAAATCGTCTGAAAGGCATTATTCTAAACAAACAGACGTTCCCTTTTATTAACTCGCAACTGAGTTTATAATTTAGACAAAATTCGCGATCTTCACCTTCCAAGAACTATAGCGCAAATTCCAAGTAAACAAATTGAATTTTCAGGCTATGGAATAACAACCTCTTTCGATTATACGAATGGAGCATGCATTTAACTTCTTTCAATAAAAGCTTTACACTTGCGAAAACTTTTATTGAAACTTTGCGATATTCCTATTGCGACTATTCAAAATTCCATCATATTAGGGACGCCGCGGGTCCCGTGTGAAATGTAGTATAACAAATTTTTCGTAAAAAGAAATAGATGTATGAGCTATTATAAAAAATAAAGTAAACCTAAGAGATGGCGTCTCCTCATGCCTTTTTAAGGAATGCAAATAAATTCTTATGCCCATTCAACAAATAGTATTTAATAAATCACCGCAACTAAATAGAATTTTTGATTCATAGGTCCTAAAAATGTGATTCAAAACTGAAGGCCAGTGGCTCTGTTATTCTCACCTGAAAAATGTTATATGAGAGGATGTTCAGCAAAATAAATCCACTAATGGAACTTACGCAAGTTACATTAAGGCCATGAACAGCCAAGATGATCATATATTTACTGATTTTTGCAACGTTTTTAATACTCGTAGTAGCCACCGTGACATTTGAATTAAAAAAAAACTGGTTAACTTTTCTTTACAACTTTAATTTTTAGCGCATTTTTGCAAAAATTTTTTTTCTAAAAAGTAGCTTTTAATCTCACTTTGGCTGGCTGGTTGGCTGGTCGGCTGGCTGGCTGGCTGGCAGTAAATGCGCGCCCGTAGAAAAACGCTTGTAAAAAGACAAGGAGTGTACATGTAACTATCGGGGCCGTGTAATTAAGAACGTTAGGGATGGGGCTACAAGATTTGGAGTAGACGACATCTGGACGCCATCACCGAGCGTATTATACTAACCTGGAGATTTTTCAGTTTTTATCTATCTTCTTCTACAGTTTTTCTCCGATTGTTTTCAAATTGGTGTCGTCGGGAAGATCTTGTCAACGCGCACAACTCCTGCGTGGCGGAATTTTGTTTTTTTTTCCTAGGGGCGAAATAAACCACCTTTTGCGCGGCGCGCTTCGAGGGGTAGTCGACTTTGGGCGCCCAAAAGTTTCTTACAGCGCGAATCGCGGTCTCTCTTTCTCGTGTCACTAATAGAAGGTCGAGCTATGTGAAGTACCCAAAAGTTGAATACGATTTTATGCCGGGATTTTAGCGAAATCTACCAAAATGTGAATTACGAATGAACGGGACGTCGGAACTGTGTATCGACAAAGGGAATGTGGTAACCCCCGACGAGATCTTACTGATATGGTGGAGTCGAAACTTCAAACGCGAATTGCGAGTGCACGGTAAGTGAGAAAATGGTACCGACAAAGTGAACGTGGTAGCTTTCGGCAAGATCTTATTGGTGGTGGAGTCAATATTGGCTAATAAAACACTGATCTGCCACACAAAAATGCGCTGAAGTCCCTTCGATCTCACACGAGGACTTTGATCATTTTTTTATACAATAAAATAGTTACCTTAATTATACATCATATCCCTTGCTCGTCTAATCTCGAAATACTGATCGATCTAAACGATAGACCTACCTCATAAAAAGGCACAAATTCATAGGTTTCGTATAATGAATGGCACCTTTGGCTGCCAGTTCAAGTGTATACCCAATCAACCGCTTCAGACGTACGAAGAATTACAACATGAAATAAAATAGAAAACTTTCACTCTTCCTGATATTTACTGTAATCGTTTCTACTACGCAAATTATCCCATGTAATTGAGGGTCACCAAAACTTTAAATTGTCCGTTTAAACCTTTTTACATTTGTTTTATACGTACTTAACTACCGGATTAACACGAAATTTCTCCGAATATAATACAGGCTCTCGATTACTAATGTGTCAAACCAGAATATAAAAACATTGCGCTAATTTATACGTAGTACGCGAATGCCCGAACGGTTATCTCAGACCAATCAACTTTCCACTATACGACACCTACTTATTTAGATTGGCAACCGTTCTTAGACTAACTATTCTACAAACCCCACACGACGCAGTATAACGACAACCGCAACACACAAAATTTTTCCTTAACCTGAGACAATCACGTTGTATCCCACGACTTACATGTGCCTTAAGTTTTCAAGCACATTTAAAAAGTCAAGACCGTATGGACCACTCACCCAACATCAATAACATACAAAATCGAAAAAATATAAGTTCCTATTCGAAAGTACCCTTACTTGCACTTTGCCCACAACTTCTACACACCTACGTACACAATATTAAATATGGGCGTATCATATATGTCCATGGAGACTTATGTAATACAGTGTTGCCTACTTACGGGGGCCAAAAGTCATTTTGGATTGCTTATGTATATGTTTTGTAATCCTATGTAAACAGCACCAAAAACGCATTCTTCCATGTTTTACTACTGTCGTGCCGCCGCCACTAAATGACTAAACGCATGGTGAAACAGAATGTTCTCAGACACTTTTTCATGTTTCAAACCATTGGCGTAATATAATCTTTCAACAACTATGCCAGCCTCTTCTTCTGCCTGTTCCATTTTCTTTGTTTAGCATCGAAGTTAGACGGGATTTATTGTGGTGTAGAAAAAAACATTAAAAAGAAGTGCACGAAATTTACCGTCCTGAAATTGTTTGACGAAAATGTTCATATTTCCGCCACTGTAACTCGGAACATACTAGAAGTACAAAAAAAAGGTTATTAAAAAATGTAAGGAGTTTTGTTTTCATTTGAATCATTTTTTTTGTAAGATCCACCGCTGCGGAGTTATTTTGAAATCGATTTTCTGTACTTTCATCCAAGATGGCGGTGCAAATGGTTCTTTCCCAAGGTCAAAAACAAGGGTTTTGTTTCAAGCCCCAGACCTCAACAACATATACAAAAATGACTACACCACCTTTTTGGACTATTAGACGATGTAATTAAAGTTATTATGTAACTCATTTCTTAATGCACCAAATTTCACTTCATTGCGTAGGAACCGGGTGGAATGACGAACCTCGGGTTTTCGGAATGCCACGGTTTTTCCATTTGATTGCCTTTGTTCTTAGTTGAATTTAAGATTTGACTGACAACAGAGATATTCCCCTATGCTTCCTTTTAAATTGGACCACATTAGATAATTTTGCCAACTTAAGTAGGTAGCATATGGCGAGTTGATATGGGCAATCGTTTAAGAAATGTAGGTAACCAATATAGGACTAAATTTTCTAAACAAACCATACCAACCGTTAGGATCAGAAAATAAGCACTATATGTCGTAACCTTTAGCAAAGATAATACTACTCTTCGCCCTCAGTTACATTGGTCGATAGATGCTAGTTCTGATCTGATCTAAAATGCTAATGCTTTGATGTGGTCAATTTAAAAGATGCATATGAACATTGTAAGTATGTATGCTTTTGATTGGTAACACGTAACACGGGCAATAATGTAAATAATTTTGGGAGCCATTTTCGAAATACAATTAGGTCAGAATATCTAGCAAAGTTCTCACATTACTTATCAAAAAAAACTCACATTTATTTTGCATACAGAAGGACCTCGAGAAGGACAAAGAAATCACAAGTACTAACAACAATTATTATTATCAGATTACGGAATTTCTCAGGGCTATACAGTAAACAATTTATTTAACATTAATGATACTGATAAATAAATAGAAGGGGGGCCATCATTGGCTTAAGTTGCAATTTCGCCTTACAAAGAAGCGACGTCGACGTGATAGAAGCGTTAAATGTCTATGAAACTCAAAATCTATTAGAAATATGTTCACGTAAGATATTTGATTTTATAAGACCCAAAGGTTTTTATATATAATGTATATAATTAGAATCTTCCGTTCTGCTTTAGTGCACACTTAGATGCGTTATGGGCAATTACTATACTATAAAATAAATGAAGAGGGCGATTGCGCTGGTAGATAAAGTAATGGCTCGCGTTTTATAATATGTGTATGTTGTAATTTGTGGCGGATTTTAAAAGACGGCGCGCGTGGTCACAACAATTATTCTTATCTGTTAATGTTGAACCGTGTATTAAATGTAATGTTTTAATTTTAGCTTTACTGGTCTGTGGTCCCGCCGGTTAGAGGAGGATAAAATTACACCCCCTTGGATTATCGGCGGGCTGAATTACGCACCAACACCAACGAAAGACTACCTCCGTCTTCTCGACTTCCAACCCGAATCGTATCGCGGACAGGTGAACAAAATCGTAAGGGCCGATTCGAGTGAAAGTGTTTTTAATAATCGCGCCTATGAAACTATCGACCGCGTCGTGACGCGTGAAAATAATTTTAGTGAATCTAGTCGAATTGGATCTAAATTAATAATGGAAACGGAAGAGGAAATGAAAAATTTAATTCAAATTAAAGCCGAGAAGCACAGTACGTATTATAGGAAGCTACATGCTGGTGAGTCCAGCACCGAACAGATGGCAAAACCAGTTACCGCAGGCATTTCCACGCAAGAATACATTTCCGATAGTAAAAAATGCGATCCTCCAGGTGCAACAGTCGACGTACCTGATGTCAACCCGCAACTAACCGCATCGGAAACGAGCGCGTATAAACAAAGAAACCGTCGCATCGGGGTCTTCGAGCTAGAGCAAGAACTTACGCAAGAAGGCGAGGTTTTTGTAAGCGTGAAGGACCTACGCGAGAAGTACATGGCGATGTTGGAAGAAGTTAATAAACCGACAGGGGATAGTTCACGTATAACAGCTAAAAAGGAGAAATTTGTCTGTGGCAGAGACAGTACGGACTCTCCTGGAATTGACGAGACATTCCTTGCGCCTCCACCCAGCGGTTATTGTAGTTCTTCTGCATCGGCGGGCAGCGATGACGAAAGGGAGAAAAGCTGGTTCAAGTACCCCCGGTTGCGTAGAAGTGGAAGTACGGATTCGGCGGTTGGACTAAATCAAAGTGACGATGAGAATTCACCCACGTTTGATAAGAAAGATGACGTTCTTCATTATCCTTTTATTAAAAGTCCGTACAGTCCACGCGGTTCAGTTGACCATATAAATGTTCCTTCAAAAACGTTGATAGAGGCGAAATTTGTTCCGTACCTGTTAGACCGAAAGGGCAGTGTTTGTGGTAGTGAATGTAATGAGGGTGGTGATGAGAAGGGCGGTGGTGACAGTCGGAGACCGAGTTGTTTTACGGATGAAGGTGAGGAACCGCCGCGGTTTCGGTTTTGGCGTACACCCTCGGTTGTGGTTAGCGACTATTCTGACGACGTGGTCGGTCTTTCCTTGGAAGACATTGAGTTCTTTCGAAATCAAAGAAGAGAGGTGACATCCTCACCGGATTCCAGCGTACACAGTTCCTGTAGCAATCTAAATTACTGTGGTTCGACTATTAGCAATTTGGACGCAGAGTATATTTTAAGAACACCGTTCAGAAAGCTTTCTGATTGCTCCACTTGTTCAACATTCAGCGGAGATGAGGATACGGAAATTACATGCGAACCGATTAAAGAGAGGATTAAGGTAAGGGCTTGTTTATTTATATTCGCAATTTAGTCATACTTAAAGGCCACGGCAATTGTTCCACCCACGATTGTTAAATATACAATTCCCATTTCAATTCACTACTGACGTCTGATTTAAATTAACTGGTTTGCGTCAATGAACACTCCCACCTGTTACCGTGATTATTCAACTGTATACTACGTTTTTATTTAAACAAACCACTTATTTTCAAATTATGCGTTTTCCCGACTCGCTCCAAGTCATGCAATTCAACCTTTAAAAACTGGTGTAGTACATATTCGATTGTTATTATTGTTGTTATGTAGATGAATTCGTTATTGTCTCCAATTTCCCCTGAAATAGGTGCGCATTGACTTAATGGAATAATAATGAAGTAGTTTCCAATGCGTTAATGTATAGGGCACCAAGTTTGAAATGTTTCTTTACGTTAGAAAGATCAATCCTCTGAACAATCACGTTTGATAACACTTTGTATCTACGCACCCTACACATATGCTACCACGTATCACGAACCTTATGGACGTGGGAAACAAAGCTCCATCACAGATTTAAATATACTCATTAAATCTGTGGCTCCATACATCGACCTCGAACCACAACCTCGACCACAACCAAAATACAGCAATATTTGACCTAAGTTATATCAATAATACCAAAATAACAGTAGAAGCTCCGAAGAAAAGACGAGATATAGTCCAATGTATGCGTTGCCAAGAGTATGGTCACTCCAAGTCCTACTGCAACCGGCCACCTAAATGCGTAAGGTGCGGGAACCGCCACGATTCCATAAACTGCCAAAAAACTAGAAACTCGCCTGCAAAGTACGCTCTTTGCTTAGGCGACCACCCGGTAAACTATATAAGGGCTGCAGAGTCTATAAAGACTTAATTACTCAGAAATCAGGCAACAGAAGATTTCCCAACAATTCCACACATATAAACTACTCCGATACGCAAACCCAACCCACTATATCTAAATCTCTCAACACGCTCACGACTCTTAATCAACCTCAGACCTACGCCCAAGCAGTCAACAGAACGAAGTACACCTTCCCCACAGCAGTCGGCTGACATAGGAGAACACCTAACTGTATTCTTAAATGAATTTAAGGCTATGTTCGCTCAGATATTACATCAGAAGAGCATGATTTTGAATTTGCTTTCTCAGAATTGTAACGTGGAATGCCAACGAGCTCCTCAATCACAAACAAGAAGTAATAGTCTTTTTACAAAGAAACAAAATTGACATTCTCCTAATATCTGAAACCCACTTTACCGAACGCACACGCACAGCCTTCCACACACCGCACTATTCATTCTATCACTGTATCCACTCTGATGGCACGGCTCATGGCGGTTCAGGAATCCTAATCAAAAATACCGTACCTCATCATGAAATAGCTAACTACCAAACTCATGAGATTCAAGCTACCGATGTCCAGGTTAAGGGCGAAATTTGAATGTATCTGCTGTCTACTGTCCACCACGCCATACCATCACCTATGACGAATATATAGCCTTCTTTCACACTCTTGGTAATCGTTTTATCTCAGGAGGAGACTGGAACGCACAGCACGCCCACTGGGGCTCCCGGCTCGTTACCACCAAGGGTCGCAACCTCCTCAGAGCCATAACTGCTAACAACTATACTCACCTTTCCAGCGGAGAGCCCACGTACTGGCCGTCGGATACAAGGAAACTCCCAGACCTCCTAGGCTTCTACATAACTAGAGGTATACCAACGCAAAACTGTTTAACTACATCGAACTTCGACCTGTCATCCGACCACACCCCTGTTATCCTCAACCTATGCACCACCATCATAAATAAACATACGAACCCAACGCTGACTACATATAACAGACCGATTGGGCATAATTCGCTGAATACATTACTCATCACATTAATTTTAACATAAGAATCAAAGACTCAGTAGATCTAGACGAAGCTGTACAGTACCTCACGACTCTGCTGCAAAAAGCTGCGTGGCAATCGACTCCCCGTTTCGAACCCCTAGAGACCAGTTCCAAAGACATTCCGCTTCACATCCTACAACTAATTAGCGAAAAAAGAAGAGCCAGACGACTATGGCAGAGATCACGCCACTTGGAAGACTTGCAGTATTACAGGAGATTATCTAGACAACTTACTGCAGCACTAAAAGAAGCTCAAAACTCCATCTTTGAAGCATACATTCAAAAACTATCCTCTGATGAACATAGCCTATGGAAAGTCACTAAAAAATGTAAAAGGCCCACTCCACCTAAGTCCCCTTATTTACTTTTCCAATAATGTTCTTTGTTTTTTCGTGTTTTTTTTCGATATTTTAATAGATATTCTACTATTCGAGCCGGAGACGAATTCAACAAATCAATAAAGATCATGAAAATCGGTCCAACCGCTCTTGAGGAGTGTAACATACAAGACTTTGTTGTTTTATGTACACTGTGTTCAGCGAGGAATAGGACAGCGCGATATCTCGGGAACGAATGCAGATTTTAAAATTTTCAACTTTGTTATACGTGTAGCTAGTCTAGGAGAATTAAAATATTAAAAAAAACACGAAAAAAACATTGTTACAGTAAAATTTTTAGCAGGGCCGTAAGGAACAAAATTTATTTTATTTTTCATTTGCCTATTATACAGTGTGTCCCCGGATGGACTGAACAAGAGGGAAAAAATTTTTAATTTTAACTACGCAAAAATGTAATTCTTTATAAAAATTTTTGCTTGTCTCAAAACCACCTTTTCTGAAATAAAAATCTAGATATTCCTTTTAGCATATGAGAAAATTACAAAAAACGCAAAATCTAGAGCATCTTGCATGTTTTTGATTAAATCAGACTATCATTGTATCTTCCATGGCAACCTGATAAGCAAATCAAGTTAAAAAAGACACCTTAGAGCTTAAGAAAAAGAATGACATTCTTTGGAACCATGAAAAATAAAATGTTGTATGCACCTCAGGCATTACTCAATATTTATCCCTCGGGCTCTGTCGCCCTCGGCATAAATATCACCTTAATGCCCTTGATGCATAAATAACTATAATGCAAGTGGGACTTTCAACCCTTGTAAGAGGAAAATTCCCGGAGAAATAAAGATGTAAAGGTGTAAAGAGGATCTAGAAAAGCTGCAAAAATAGCGGCGATGAAAGTTGCTTGGTCACTAAATGAAGACAACGGTGATGCAGAAGTACTGAAACGTGTTATAACAAGTGACGAAACATTTCCAAAAAATCCTTAAAACTCTTAAAGGGCCGTCGTTTCACAAGCGATAGATGAAAACCGCATCGCTGAAGGAGCTAAAGGCTATTCCAAAGATCGAGTTTCAGAAGTGTTTCGAGGATTGGAAGAAGCGCTGGCACAATCTCTTTTATAATCGAAATGGTATAGAATAGTTTCCTATTATGATGACAACGTGACGTGTTCATGAAAGTTTGTACGACTAAACTCCAGAAACGCCATCGCTGTCAATAAATATATATCCTCCAATCGACCTTTTAATATAGGTAATAATTTAATTGAGTTAGGTGAAGGTCAAAAAGATCCCCTTTTAAACAAAAGTCTACCTGATCTATTTTTACATAAACAAATAAAATGATAAAGTTAAAAATAAACTCTGAAATGTTAGTAATCATCCTGTTAGACACACTTAACTTATGATTAATGAATTTAAAGTATTCTAATTACCTATCAAAGGAATTAAGGTTAACGGGTATTTGCATGCGTTTTAAAGAAAAGGAAGGTGGTCGTGGTCGCATTGACGTCAATGTTTGTAAGTCATTGCTCTTCGGCTTCGCAGTCTAATGATGATTTCAGAAATGATTCTTTTACCTCATTCCTTTATCCCGATTAAAACTTATGGGCCTCTTGCCTAGGCTACAGTCATAGTGTTGCGTAATGTCACTTTTTCTATTGATCTTCGGCCTTCGCCTATTGATTGTGTCAAGTTCATTGTAATTACTACTTTACTTATTATAGTAAAGGTCTTCGCATTGTTAGGTCTTCCTCTGCCTACCGGAAACTGCACGCATTCCCATCTCTTGGGCTGGTTGACTATGGGGTAATACGTTTACGTTAGTCACGTTGGCAGATTTTTAAAAGCTATAAAACGATTACGTGCATGTGCAATAACAATGTACGCTATAAATACTCAGTTGAAGTGCAGTAAATTAATAACCTTTACATGCAAATTGCTATCGTACGTGTACCATAGTAAACGTAGGTACTACTTTAATACATACCAGAAAGATGCCCGCCGATTGTACGATGTCTATTTTTTATTCGGCTGCACTCTCCATACTTGGGTGTAAATGAAAAGCACTAGAAAATGCATCTTTATTATAGGTGGAATAATAAGTCGAATTTCTAACCATCAAGGGGTAAAGATAAATCCATTCGATGAAGTAAAAGTAAAGGTATTGGTATTAACGGTGTTGGGGGTGCAATCAATGGAGGTCTACCTACTCAAGGTAACACAATCAATTTGGTGACCAAATTAAGTTATTATCCAGAATTTCATTTTTATTTCTAAAATCTAAAAATATACAGGATGTTCTTTTCAAAAAAATGCTATACCTAAGTAACACGATTCTCACCTGGATTTTAATAAGCAATCGCATATATGCTATTAATCGAATTCGTAGCTCTAATAGTAAGAAAATTGTGTCGGTTTTAATTGGAGCGCATTGTATGTACTGTAAGGGGGTAGTTACATTTACAAAGACCAACCCAGAAAATAAAATGGAACCTCTACGGCACTGGCCAAAATTTTTAATATGGCAATGAAAGAGAATAACCAAAATTCTTTATTTGGATTCGATTCTTGTTCATAAATGTAATAAAATCTGTTCATACAAATAGTTCTGGTAGGTGGATTTCTTTAGGAATATTAAAATTACTTTCGAAAAAATTGAATTGAAAATTCCTTATACAACTTCCTAAAAATAATCAACCACTTTTTTACACAAATCCAAGAATTTAAAATAACTTACAGTTATTGACGTGGGTAATGTTCTCTTCTGGTGGAAACAGATCGCTTCGATGATACAGTTCATTTTTTCGCACCACCCTGGTAACGTTATTTTCGTGATGAATGCAAAGTTTGGCGGAAGAAAAGCTTGTGTGAATCATGAGAGAAGACCGGCTTCAATTTCACGTAAGTAAAATCGAGATCGTGATTATGCAAGGCAGAAAAGGCTTCGCTGTGCTGGTATTGCCCAATTTATTAACTAGGTTTTATTGCGGGCAAATGCATCCATTAGTTGTCTTTTTTTTTTTTTTTTTTTTTTTTTTTTAGCTATTTAAGGGATCGTTGCCCATATAGCTACGTTTGTACCTTTTTTAGCTAACTAAAAGGATATACCGGGACACACGCTTCTTGCCAAGAGGTCCATCATGGCATTTAGTTATGACACACATGACTTAGACCCTGGATACATGGGAGGGCAAACAAAGGATAAAAGACAAAGGCATTTTATTAGTTATTGTAACCTATTTATATATTTAATTTAATATTAATAAGAAATTCAATGAGATGATCATAAATTTTCTTGTCATTACTGGCTAGCAGTGAAGTTATATTAATGGGCCGACTAATTTTACAATTGACTAGTTGTGACATCATTCGATTGGAAGATTCTTCAGTTTTACTGCACCCGAAAAAAATATGATTAAGGTCAGCGCTTTCAAAACCACATGAACAGGCGGGAGACTCCAAAACACCAATTTTAAATAGATGGGAGGGGTATCTTCCATGACCAAACTTAAGTCGTGCTATGGCCGTATAGTATCTTCTACATACGAAATTATTTGCGTACCAAGGGCTAAACTTAACAGTTGGGTGAATTCTTGCATAATGAGTCATCTGATTGCTATAGTACTGTTTCCAGTGTATGTCCCACTTGTTCGTAATATGTGACTTGACAAAACCCACAAAATCTGACCTCGGTATATTCTGAGTTATAACCTCTCCACTAACAACTGCTAATTTTGCCAAGTTATCTGTTATTTCATTGTGTTTCAAGCCAACGTGTGCTTTCGCCCAATAAAAAACCACCTCAGAACCCCTCTCCTTAATTTTGCACGCTTCTGCTATTATTGCTGTCACCAAAGGATTCTCTAGGTAGTAATGTTTCCGCGTATTGAGACTTTTGAGGACGCTCTGACTATCAGTCATGATAGCAAGGTTTTTAAAAGAATTCCTACTACCAAAAAACTTCACAGCCTGTAATACAGCTGTTGCTTCAGCCGTGAAGATAGTAGATATCTCATTTAATTTATATTGACGGGAAAATTTCGTTCGAAGATCGTAAAAGGCACAACCAACTCCAAGTTCATTCTTAGACCCGTCGGTGAAAATTACATCCCAGGTTTTAAAATCCTCCAATATGCTATTAAAGAGCTGCTTGTCATAGACTGGGTGGCCTATGTAGTTGGGAAAGAATGTTGGCAATACTGTTGTTTCATATTGCAGAAAGGACACATTAGGTCTATTTTGTAATAACAGGGGAACTTCCAGGTCGGACACCCAAACATAAGCTTCTGACAAAGGCGGTGATTTCTTTTTCATCCAATAGGGTGATATGTTGTCCTCAATTGCCAGATTGGTTAAAGTGCGCCCTAGGTCTTCCAAGTTTAAAGCTATTATTTTTGTTATATATTTGGCTGCTAAGAATTTTATGCGAAGGGATATCGGAGGTTCCTGAGCTTCGACGTATAGGGCTTCCACTGGAGTAGATTTCATGGCCCCGATACATTGTCTAAGAGCTTTGTTCTGGATAACGGAGATACGTTTTATTTGCGTGCTGCAAGCGGAGCCGTAAAGGTGCAACCCATAGTCAATTAAGCTTCTTGTGAGACCTTTGTATATTTTTAAAGCCACGGATATGTCCAACCCCCAACCAACTCTTGTCATTAGGCGTAAGATGTTTAAAGATTTCTCACATTTGCTTATTAAATCGCTAATATGACTTGACCAGTTAAGGTTGTAATTTAAAATGAGCCCCAAATATTTAACATTTTTGACAACTTTGAACTGAGAATCATCTAAAAGTATGTTTCCTGAGTTATAGGTACGTTTACTGGAGAAGAATACTACCGACGACTTTTCCGGGCACAGAATTAACCCAGTATTTAGCATCCAATTCTTAATTTCTTTGATTGCTTTTTCCAACTTTTCTTTAACAATGTTCTCATTTTTGTGGGATGAATAAATAACAAAATCATCAGCATACTGTACAACCTTGATGTCATCCTCAAATATTTGGAACATATCTAATGTGTAAATGTTAAATAATAAGGGGCTATTTATTGATCCTTGAGGGAGGCCCTCATATACCATTCTTGGCCCAATAAGCTTGCCCATCCACGTCCTAATAAAAAGTTTTCGATCTGTGTAAAGGTTAATGAGGTTACTGGCTACCACTGGCGGAAAGCCTAGATCACATAGATTTTGTCTCAAAATATGGAGTTTTACACAGCCGTAGGCGTCTTTAAAATCAATAAAAACTGCTCCTAAAGTTTCCTTTTTTCCCAAACTGATTTGTACCTCTGAGACGAACTTTGTCAAGGCATCGCTCGTCCCATATCCTCGTTTAAAACCGAATTGAAAAAAAACTTCTTTGTTTATCTCAACACCCGATTTGGTTTGAAAAACGCTCCTACTTGACCATGTTCCTTTGCGTATATTTTACTACACGTAAATAAAAGTGCCTTGCTACGAATCAGGCTGCTAAAGAGTTTTTTCTCGTCCCGTAATTTACTGGAATTCGTCTGTCCGTACAGATATAAAATTTCAGGTTTACAATTTAGTGGTTTCACAAATGGGTTGCAGTTCTTTGATATTTCTTTCGAAAATTCGGGAGTGGGAAAGTTCTACGCGTGGCAAGGGAATTTTTCTTTATTTACCTTAGGGCAATTAAAGATGTTGATTTAATTAGCTATTGGTTTTCTTTTCCAAGTAGGTTGTGCTCGGTAAATCTAATTTTGTGAATTCAGTATTTTTGATTACCCTTATCACTGTTAATCACGACGAATCCACAGGGAGAAGTAAGACGTTCTTTTTTTAGTTACGTTGTTTTAGGATGGATCGTAATTTTTAAGAGAATTGGAAACATCTAATCAAATTATCACCATGCTGTTGCTGCTGGAAGCTGGGAGCACTGGAACTATGGTTGCCGTTGAAGTTACAAAAAACTAAAACAAAAGCAACAATAAATATCATATGATCGAACGCGTTTCAACAGATTTAAACGTTTAGAACACTATTTCACTATTTATCACTTCGACATCGATGTTAAGACTGAACCCAAACACAATTCAATTTCCTTATATAGCAGACAATAAACCTTCCTGAAAAATCTAGCAGACATCATATTTCATAGAAAGAATTAATCATGTACGCCGGTGACTAATCCGATTTGACAGTGTCTCGGGAATGTTCTATAAGTCGTTACATTGGCTTTCGTTTTTTACAAACTTAAAATGGTAAAATCTAAATTTGAAAATATTCGCTCGCTCAAGAGACACGGGGGAAAATTAAAAGATTGTAAATTTCAGAATGTACATTTTCGTAGAGGTACAGAAATATGTTTTTTTATTATACTTCATCGTAATCACCTCATTTACATCTGTGTTATAAATAATGGAAGTTACCCTTTTTCAGGAAAAAGTTATCCCGATCCCTTTGATTCTTTTTGTGAGCTGAATCATACTACATTAGCGAAAATGTATATCTGGCATATTAGAGCATAAAAATTACATTATTACCATAATGTTGAGCGCTACCCAGTTTCTTTAAATGCTTAATGCTTAACGCTCCCTGTATACCAAGGAAATAACAAAGAAATTGACCAATAAACTTCTAATTTATTTAGCCAGAGTACTTCATTAAACTTATTTGAACCCCCCCCCCCCTCTCCTCGCGAGACGCAAAGCGGACAGTCAGTTGTAGGCCTCGCACATACGTTAAAATCTAGAATACAAGAAGAAGCGTACCAGGTTTGTTAGAATCTACTCAGGTTGACGTACGGTACGGAACAGAAAGTTATACCTATTCGTCATTGTTTCTTGAACCTTGACTTGAAAATTAGAGCTTGGGACTACGATTGATATCCAAAAGTAATAATTAAAACCGAAAACTAAAAATTAAAACTCTGTAAAGAAATAACATGTAACTTCCCTACGAGCACAAAACATAACATACCTCAAATTAATAACAGGTTTATTAGAAAATAATATTTACCATGAAACGGCAAAACGGCAACGGTTAGATACCAATTAAATTGATTAAGCAAATGGGATCCACTAAGAAATTCAATTTATAGCCTCCATTTGAGAGAAAAAATGTATCTCGTTCTAAAACTAATTCGAGATCAATGGTGGATCATGGTGAATCGCCGGAAACTTTACTTATACTTTAATCTATTGCAAATACACCTTATTGAACTTTATAGCGACGCGCGTAACTACTCAAAACGTGCCGATCGACAAGTGCACATCCAAAAGGCAGTGAAATTATCTCACAGGACTCAGGACTTTTATAGGTTGGCTTTCTCTACCCTGAACAAATTTTCAAAGTGAAGCCTCACAAACTTTCCGCGAGCATTTGAAGTTTCGTTAACGTAAGAAAATTACTATCAAATCAATTAGATATTATTTTGAAAAGCTAGACAAAAGAGATCGGTAAGCATCATCCCCCGCCACAACGATAAGACCTAATAAATCGTCTATTTAGAGGGTTAATCCTGCCTCTCAATTATTACCGAGCTTCGTTTGTCATCATTAAAACGGATTTTTCTCTCTCACACCTACGCCAGGTGTTTTGAATGTTTTGATCAATGGGAATTGTAGATGAATGAGTTATTACCAATGGGTGCCATCTATTCTGTACTTTATTTCCTTTTATTCCCACCCATATTTGTGAGGAATTCTATCATCCGCAATACTGTGTTAATTACTTGCCTACTTTTAATTTGAGCGGACCACATACTGATTAATGGACGAAATCGCGAGCTTTAAGCATCTGTCTCTCCAAGTCAATTAAATGATACCAATCATACGCATTAAACGTGATCAGTCTATATCATATAGGAACCTTTTAATGAACTTAAATATACTAATAAAGAGTAACTAAAATATGTTGGCCTGCAAGATACGAATCGACTACTACGTAATCTTTTAACTTGTCCGAGCCCCGAGCGTAATGGTAGGATAATAATTTCTCATTATGGAATGCTTATACTCTGACGCGGATTAATTGAAAACTAAAATTTTACCGGAAGTTTCAATAGCATTGTGCAGATAATTAATATCTTAATAATTCTCATGGGTATAAATGTTAAACTAAGCCACCTACACCATCCCATAGTGATTTAAGTGTATTCATTTGTTACTGTCCTCTTGGTGAAATTTATTTTACGTGGTGCAGGTACCTATCAACAAAATATTTATTTAAAATTCATGTAAGGAGTGCTTTTGGAAAGACTTCAGGCATTCACACAAGTATCGTATCGTATCAAGAAATGCATGTGCCACCTGGCCTGGTGTAGTGGAGAGGATGCTTCGATGCCTTCAATAAGGCATTGGGGGTCTTTGATGGGTTCACGGACAGATTTTTGAAGTGTATAGTGTGTTGGGTTGGTAAATGAAACCCCACTTATTTAAAAATAAAGATCAAAATTATTCTTTGCGCCTTTACGGCAGTGTACTCTAGTCCCTAAGACAACTTTTCACGCTTAGACGGTGAAAAATAAAGAGGAACTTGTGAAACAATACCGCGATCAAGATGTAAAAAAGAGACGGAAAACCTTGCCTCAGTCTATCAGGATTAGCTCATCCTTTTTTGTTTGTCTCTTTTGTATTTTAGTGTTCTATTTTAATTTTACCACTCCAGGAAAATAACTTGGAAGAATTGAGTGAAATTTGTACTCATTTGGAGTGTTTGCTGAAATGTTATTAGCTATATTGTAGCTGAAACGGGCTTCTTAATTAACTCACATTTTCACACTTTTTTTTAACACTTTTTACGTTTTTCCAAATAATCACTCTTCTCGCCCAAACTAACATGAAACTAAAAATTTACTGGGTTTGTGAACAAACTTGACACATTTTTTTTAGAAACTATTACAAAAATCTTAAATCCGAAATGAAACCCTGACTTTGCCCCAAGAAAATTATTTTTTTTTTAATTGAGATGGATAATAGAAAATTTTAAAAGTACCGGGTTAAACGCCGCAGGGGTTTGGGGAAAAGATTTTGGTAACAAAAGAGGCTAAAAGAAATCGCTGGAACTATCTTCTTGTAATCAGATTTTACAGAAATACTCCTTTTAGTAAACCTGATGAGTGGTGGAGGCGAGGGTGGAGGGCACAGTTTGCCATTAACATAAACTTTGCGGGTTTTCTTAAAAATTTCAAATGGAACGATATAATTATTATATGGCATTATCAAATAAGATGAAAAAGTGTAATCACAAATTAATTATTCGTTGCAAATGTCTTTCCTATTTCGTAATAAAATAAGATTAAGTAATTAAAAAGGTGAATTTCGGAAAAGATGAACTGGTTTTTTTAATAACATTATTTTACGAGAAATAGATAGTACACTTGCTGTAAGTAATTAATTTGTGACACTTATTTACTTTCTGGCATTCTTTTGATTTTTATTCTCACGGCCTACTCCGGTGTATGAACATGTAATTAATTAATAAGTCGGTACTTTTAAAAGATATTGAATACCCATAAAATTACGGAGTGTAAGTATAGGATGCCCCTTATACAAATAGAAGAGAACACAAAAGACTATCGAATAGCGAAATAAAATAGTGTTAGTTCCATTTGAAAAAATAGTATATTAAGATACAAGTGTATAATCAAGTCTTTAAAGCACGCGCAACGAGTTTAAGGGCACGACGCAAAGCGGAGTGCCTTTAACGTTGCAAGTGCTTTAAAGACCAATTATACACGTGTATCTTATAGTATTTTTTATTATACCTGCAGTATAATTTAAAAATAGGAAATACAATGAAATCATATTGACGTTATACTCGAATACATATCTAATTTAAGTGGGCTTGGTGTTCGTCATTTCACGATTGCCATGGAAATGTCACTTGACGTTTGCTTATAAAAATCATCGTCTAAAGGGTACGTTCCACTTAACGCCCGCAACGAGCCCACGGCGCTCGCCTATCGTACCTAGGTCAGCGTGGGCGTTCTAATTTTATAACCTTACATTCTTGACAGGAGACATTTCTAGAGACATTTAACTCACAGAATACGGCCTTCTCAGAATAGAAACAGCAATGTTACAAATTTGTATGGTATTTTGGCGGACCCTGGTGGGTGTACTGTGAACTAAAGCTTCAAAAATCAGAGTAGCACCATCTGGTGACCAGCTTCTAAAGCCATGAAGTAATTTCCCCAATTCGATCTAAATCATAAATATCGATAAAAAATACACAGTTGTTAAATTGCAAGTGTATTTAGATACAATCACATTACACAGACGTCTTAAATTACATGTTTACGAATTACATATAAAACTCAGAAGTAAGTGCAACTTACGCTTTGTAGATGTTAACACTTTGCAAAAAGATCCTTACGTAACGTTTTGTCGTACGAAATATTTGGTTTTAATTGCTGTTTGGAATACATATTTTTGATAAAAAATATCTTTAGAACTAAATTTTTTGTTCCAAGAGGTAATAAAACCGTTTCAGCAAATTGTCACACAAGTTTTTGACAACAAATGATAACTTGATCCTGGTGCTTACTTGTTACTTGAGAAGCGAGGGTGGAAGTTGTTGAATTATCTAAAACGAATTGCAATATAAGTATCTACGTCTATATAAATATAAAACTCAAGTCTACACCCTTTTGCGCCTATAGGTACAGTTGGTAATAATTCTGCGTCAATTTGTACCTGTTACTTACCTTGCATAAATAGGAAAGAAATAACAGCACATTTCAACCCTCTTCGCGTTTCAAGCACATAACAATATGTTTCAAAATGTGGGAAACGATGCCTCTTTGATATTTTATTGTTACAATCCGCCACATCACACTTTTTACGGTCACATAATAGTAGGGGAGCTAACACGAAATCCACTGAACGAGAATGATCAAAATTTTAACCGATGGAGTTCCATTTTGCCCTATCAGAGTATGCTAAAATCGATCGTCTGCCGCCTCAGGTCATACGACTTAAGGCGCTGCGGGTACTTCTTGTGCTACCAATTCTGAAAGGTTGTTTTTCGAGAAAATAAGTTATACACCAAATGAAAACGTTGATAATAGCTCTTAAAAAAATATTTAAAAAAATCCCGCACATTTGATAACTCCGTAAAAAAAACAATTCTTAGTCGGTTTTTCACGAACTTTCTACGGATATAACTGGGTTACGGTTGGACGAATGAAGCTGATTTTTTTTACAGACAATTACAGAAATTCTGGGGAGAAGTGTTCATTATCATCGTATTAAGTATGGCCGCAGCATTTATGATAGAAATTCAAAAGTCGTTTTCAATATTTTAAAATTAAAAATTAAAAATATTTACCAACTTAATGTGACTTTTGAATTCATAATCCCCACCCCACTTTGTATCCTTTACGCATTACGAACTCCTCAGCGGCGTCCATGTTGGAAAACTGTTCACTCACGCGTGACGTCACATCGTACTCAAAAGCGTTCCACTTAAGGTTTCGCCCACAACGCCTCTAAGCTAGTGGAACGACAAAACCGAGGTCGCGGTCGTGATCGTTACGGGCGTTAAGTGGAACGTACCCTTTGTAAATAAAACGATTTCCGTTGAAAAAGATAATACACCGTCCATTAAATCGCTTGTTGTAAAATCTAAACAAACCTTGGTAGGTGTAAAATCCAAATTCAGTAAAGCCTATTATAAAGAATATGAAAAGTTGTTTCCATGGATGAATATAGGAAGTTATTTACGAATAAATGCATCGATAATGCTGGCATATGAAGGAAATGTCAAAGGTATTTAAATCTTCTATCTTTTGGTGCATACATTCAGAAGTTCAAACAATGCTACGATTAAAAAGTGAAACAGATTTGGAAGCATGCCCTAAATTACGCGCGTTTGTGAAAGCTTCAAACAAAGGATAGGTACAAGCCAAAGAAATGTTCTGCATTTACAGAAAGCGACCTAAGAGGATTTTTTATTTCAGTCCCAGATGACAGTTTCAAAAGTCATACTTGAAGTATCGTTACTTAGCAACTTTAAAGCACGTGTGTTTTAAAGGCCTTTTTTCGCACGCATTTGAGTATTTAAAACGGAGATTGTGATTCAGGTATAATAAAAAAATAGTTATAGATCTTTGAAACTTTTTACCATTTCCTTGTGAACACCCTGTATCACTAATTCAACCGAGGGGGTAACCACTCTGGAAATACATGTACGTTTTACTGTGGAAATCGCAGAAATCACTTCTGAAATCGCGGAAATCACTTCGAAATCGCGGAAATCGCTTAAGAAATCGCAGAAATCACTTCGAAATCGTGGAAATCAGTTAAGAAATCGCAGAAATCAGCTAAGAAATCTCGTGGAAATCATCGGAAATCAGTTCAAAAATACTCTGCCGGAAATCTTCGCCAACTTTCGTCGTGGCTCGAATTACTCATGGAGTTACTGCGAGTTACTGGAATAGTCAGTCGTAAATCGTAATTCATTTGGTGTTGAACCATTTTTTAGGTCTGTGTTAGCTGAGAAAAACGCGCGCAAATTCAAGACTCTCCAGTTACTTTGATCTAGATTGAAGCTTCCTATCGGCCTTAGCGGCAACAGAAGTGACATTATGGAAACAAAATTCCGAATGCGTTCCATGAAATAGTTATTTGACAACATGTTTGATGCGATTTGATCCTGTGGTTTTTCTATGTGTTACTCTCAAGTTAGAGGTAGTGCAGAAAAATGAAGACTTTTTCACATTCCTCTAGGTCTAGAAGTTGGTTAATTGGCGATCAAATATTAGTTAGGAACTTTCTTTCAGATTTCAGTTAAACTTATTTGACAGATAATTTCCATGGAAATAAATGTATTCATATTGCAGCGAACATTCCAAAAATTTCTATAGATATCGAAGCGCCATGAAAGATTAGTAATCGGCGATACAGAACGGAGGATGTGACGCAATCCCGGAAATATGACGTATTTTGTTCTGGAATGTTCGTAACCGCTCGCGAATACTCGACTTTATTATATAAGCAAATTGGATTGCATTATACGACATTTCCAACTTCGATATTTTTGAGTTATTGTTATAAATTGTAAGTGATAAATAATAATTATCGTTATAAATTAATTCGTCTTAAGACAGTTATAAATTTATTATCATGACAGCCGAGCGTATGTCTCATCAAAACCAAAAAGTGATAACGAAATTTAAATCTTATGTGCAATTATGTGCAGATCTGGATTCAACAAATTGAATAGACATTAAAAAAAAAATCACTTTGTATAGGTGATGTTTTCGTACACAATATTCTTCACAAATTCAAAAAAATATCACTTCAGTCTGCTTAATAGCATTTTCTTACCACACCAAAACTGAAACTGAGAAATTATATTTGCTGAACAGTGAACAGTGCGAGGCGAAGCCGAGCTACGAACTGTTACGAAACAGAGTGAGGCGAGCGAATGTCTCCTCAAAACCAAAAAGTGTTATCAAAACTAAAAAATCTTATGTAGAATTATGTGCAGATCTAGATTCAACAAGTTGAATAGACATTTAAAAAAGGTGAGGTTTCCATAAACAAAAATATTCCTCACAAATTCAAAAAAATTATCAAATCAGTCTGCTTAGTATCATGTTCTTACCACACCAAAACTGAAACTGAGAAATTGTCCTTGATACATGATACATGGTACATAGGTCGAGTAATCGAAATCAGGAAATTAAACACCGCATGTGAACAGGTCTACAAGATGAAATTTCTAAAACACGATCTTGACTCATACATATGGCCCAAAGTTGAGGACATCCAAAATGTAGAAAGATCCTACATATTCTATGGACCTGTGGACTTAAAGGGTAGTGGTCCATTTACCCTAACAAGATATGATTATTTTACTTTTATTTTATTTATCGTGCATTTTTAGCGGTATTTCTATTCATGAAATTAAACTTCATTCTATCCCAAGGATAGGAATTTCCTGGCTAGATTAAGTTTCAAGTAAACTGCTTTTTGCAATTAGTCCGTCAGGTAAATTGAGATGTTCAGGTAGCCATAGAGGTTTTTAGAAATATTATACCAGTTGCTAATATTACTATTGGTATTATCAAAACTTGGTTAAGATACTCGTTTAATTTCTATAGCGGAATCTTTATATCTTTGTATCTTCTCTTGTTGTGTTTTAATAATATTATTGGATAGAGAACAACCAACATCATTAGAAAGGGCTTCTTTACTTGTTTTGTCGATGTGAAGTCAAGATCACGATAGAGTGCTTATCAGATCTAATATTGCGATACATTAACATTCGATTCCAAAACAGATGATGGTAGATATTTATACTATGCTTTCAAATATTTTAGCAAATGGTATTATTGCGCAAATTTACTAAATATAATATCTATTAATATTATTCTTATTATTTTGTGAGCACTTAAGAAAAGGCTGGTTAACTAAATACTTTTATTATTAGTTATTAGCTATTCATTATCTGCAAACTGAACTTTAAAATGCAACGCAATCTAGGTGTGATCGAGGGTGTGATTTCATTTGCAGACCAAAAAGGTACATAGTGACGACGCAATACGTATCTACAAATATGATACCACTATAGGTTCGTATTTGCCTTGCATTTTTTACCTTACAACACCACCACACGCCACAAATCCTATGTAACTTTCGAGGTAACTTTAAAGAAATTATAGAAATCATTGCATAATATAGGGAAATCGCAAATGATTTCCGGGAAATCAATGAGAAATCGCAAGTGATTTCCAGGAAATCAACCAGAAATCCCAAGTGGTTTTCGAGAAATCAACGAAATCGCTTAAAAATCGCAAGTGATTTCCAGATTTCTAGAAATACGTGTACGTTTTCACTAGAGTGGTTACCCCCTCGAATTCAACTTTCTCATTGTCAAGGTGTTGACTTTTATTCAGATTAAGATCATTGATGTTTTTCTTCTTCAAAATCAAGGTAGCTACGATTCATCAAAGTAAATCTTGCTTATAGGGAATTATTCGTAAAAAAATTAATAAGATAGCAACATTGAGAAAAAATCAATGTACAATGTCAAGGTTAACAAATGACATCAAAACATGTAAAAATATACAGGGTGTTCTCACTCATTTTGGATTACCCGTTATAAGTATGTACCTACCCATCGTCAAAATTCGGATAGGTCCAGAGGTAAAACTCCAAATACTTGGAATGTAAGATACTGTCCTTGCACACTGTGTGTCTATTTTCTAGGGGAATTTTTTGAAAGAAAAGAATTCCTCCTATCTGATGGTTTGGTCCGTCTGTCCGTCCGTCTATTCCTCGTACAAGAACGAAAAGAGACAGCGATTTCAAACTTTCGCGAATCGATTTATACGAGTTTAATGATCAACGTGTTAGTGAATATGAGCCGGATTAGATGTCGTGTTTCCGAATGCGAGTGTCAAAAATTCCTCTACTGAAAATCTCATGCGAGTCTTCGTAGTAGCAAAGGTTGTAGGTACATTAACATACGTATGGTTTTTTTTAAAGAAAAAAAGTACCTACCTAAGGGGCTTAATTATGGGATTTTAGTAAACGATAGCATTATACAATAACCAATCAATGTCTTAGGACAAGGTAACAATGTGTAGGATAGTGACAGGTGAAATAGATTCTTTTGTATTCCTTGTTAGTTAACGAGTTAATCGCTTGGGACATTTTAAGTGCAATTTAAGTTGCCTTGGCGGTTTTATTTTTTTAATAATAGATTTGCAATACTGCAAAGATGGTCCGTTTGCTCAAATCTTATTCGTCGTATCCGTTGCGTAAACGCCCCAGTAAACGCGTACCCGAGTGCGTACCTTTATGTGATTGTGAAATATGACGATAATTTTTTTCGTGGAATTATCGAAAAAAATGAATGAAAATGCTTGTTTGTGAGAGCAACGTGTCCTAATAAAAACAATGCAATTGGCGAAACCCTCCAAATAAGTTGTGATATGCAGGGCCGTCGAGAGCTACAACGGGGCCCGCTGCAACTTAAGTGCCCGACGCCCCTGATGTTAGATTTAAGATATTTATAAGATTACTAGAATAACTTTATTTGTTTACAGGGTGTTACATATAAGTATCTAAAAAAAATTGAGTGATAGAGGGGACAAAGCAAGCCAACGTGTTTCGTTTGGCATTCACCCCCAAAAAAGTCATGAAATTTGCATTTCTTTTTAAATTTTTTTCTCAGCAGTCATGAGTTAGAAAGACTGGTGGCATGTCTTTGAGTATGTTTTCGGGTATGCTCATCAAAACACATCTGTTTGGTATTTTACATTTTTCGCTTGGCTCTTACTTTTCCAGAAAAATGTAAATTTAAGTAAATAAAATAAATAGTTTAACTTTTCAATTGAAAATTGGTCGAAAGCTTTGAAACTCTCAAAAAAACTGTGATACACTTTTTGTAGAGTTTTGTATGCCATATTAGGCAGTGTATGCAAAAATAATTAAAAACATTTTTTTCAAGGCGTTATGACTTTTTTAAAATTTAGACACCCTCAATAACCATGAAGATGCGTTACTGGTCGACACCAAAATAGGACGTTTTACTATTGCTCATACTCCAATTTTCGCCCAAATCTGTTTAGGCGTTTTTGAGCGTTTTTTAGTTAAACGAACCGCATACACACTTTTTTGCGATCTGTGGGCTTCAAATCATCAAGAAAATGCAATATCGAGTTTCACCTTTGACAGTTTTGTAATTTTAGAGATTGTAGGTACCGGTAGATGCGTTAAGTAAATTTATGGTAAAAAAAACTGGATATTAATCATATAGGAATACAACGATGCCATACGGGGCCCGGGGCATCTTGCTCCTTTTGCCCCTCCCCCTCGACGGCCTTTGTGTTATGAACATTTCAAACAATGATAAAAACATCATTGCTGATAACTCACTCACCTATTATAATATGTCAATATTTTATTAGTTTAATTGTTTGATTCTACTTAGGTACTATGGTAAATTGTAAGCTATTGGAGCTGCAGTCAAAGACATCTGGAACAGTGAGTGTCAGCTACTGGTACATGTGCATTTTTTTTATTCAAAAATGAATTCAAGATTTGCCAATAAACGAACTAAATGGACACTACATTTTTTCTAAAACCAGATTTTAACGTCTGGGTTAGTAAATTATGCATCAAGAAAGTGGTAAACTTAAGGTGTCAGCTAATGGGGGACGTAGGTATACGGTACGACAAACACTATGGCAGAACGCACCAAATGAAATGGAAAAGATCGTACTATTATTGTTACTTAACCGGAATTTCTCTCATTAATCCATTGCCATTGTAAATTAAAGGACTGTTGAACCTTTAAATAAGCTCTTTAAATGCGTTTCCCCAATGAAAGATACATCTTAACGTATTTGATTGTATCTTTAATTACGTTTAATTGCTTTCGACTGAGATCATTGAATTAAATACGTTGAAATGACCGCATAGGTAGTGCTGCAGTTTTTTTTTGCAAATTCTCAAATTCACTACATGAAATTACTTCTGGGAAAAGAATTGCTCCAATACGTGGCAGAAACACGCATTACTTACCTTCAGTAAGTAATTGGTAGGACAACACTATAATAACACTGAGCTTAATTGGAATTTTACGTAATTAGTTTGACATCTATTCTTTTCATATTTCCTGCCGTACATCATAATTATGGCGTGTACACTGGCGTTACGTAACCACGCGGCACAATTTAAAAAAAGCGCGCACCCAATTTAAATTTGTGATGTTAAAATATTGCCGCAAATTTTACCAGTAGTACTACAACTGGAAGGTTTTGTAATAAACCATAGGTACGCGTACGATTTCTTATGCGGGCTCTGGTTGCAAAACAAGTGTGGGTAGTTTAGTATTAAATACAACGCGGCGCGGTTTGGTTTGAATTGAATAACCCGCGAGATAAGGACTATAAGTATGCCCCAATATTTGTATTTGGTGAATTTCTTGACTGTGGGATTAAGAACTAATTACAATTACGCACGAGATTTCAGTGGTATTGCGTCAATTTTAAAGTGGCTAAACTAAAAATGTTGTGTCTTCAGTGCTGTATTCCTGTATAAATGTGGATACTTTTCCTTCGTTATTAGGTCTGAATAATTTTATCGACGTGACGTCAATTAAATAAAAAAAATTACGACATATTTGAAATGTACTGTGACACAAGTACTTTAACATCCAGATGTGTAGCGTCATTAAAACATGCTTCATACAGATCTTTTAAGAGCATGAAGCTATAATTTACGTTCTTGTCATCGGCACGTTACTATATTAAAGTTCAAAGCTAATGGATCACATCTCATTAACGGTGATCGATTGAATTATTTAACGGTGACTCGAAAGCGCGAAAGAGTATTATTTATTTTTATATACTTGATGAAAAATTGGCGTTTATTTCACCCCCAAAAAACACCCATTGGGACATTTCGCTTCCGGCTAATTTTCACACCGAAACAGGATAATTTTCACTTACACATTTCGATCCCCAAACATTGATTTCATTTCCCACCCGCATTTACCATACGGAGCAAAGCACTTTCGGAGAAACTTACAATACAGGATGGCCTTTGGTGTGCCAAAATAATAATGTATAGATCCATTTTATGGCAAAATATTTTACATTGAAGTTGTTTTATATTTCATTTCACAACACATAGCTTTTCTTTGATTATTTGTTTTCTCCTAAGTACAATCTCAGGTAAGTTATCTTTTGTTAAGTCTAAGAAATGCATATTTGAAATAGAGTCACTCTGTTCAAGAATACATCCATTTGGATAGCTAGGGCGATTTTTAATGGTTTTAGCATTTACTCCAGCACCCCCATGTACCCATAATATAATATGCACAAATGCCCACAAATTCAAATTTGGATGGTCCATCAGTTATGAATAAATTTAAAAACCAAGCAAATACAACATAAATGAATTTTACACATTTCAGGTTATTTATTGTACAAGACGATAAAGAGATATTTTAACCATTGAGTGAATAAACTTTTACGATACGGTTAGTTTCCCTTTATCGTTGTGTGTAATATTAAACTTTCTTTTATATCAGAAGTCATATAAATCATTGTAAAGCTTCTGACAATTCTGAATTTAACTTAGACGTCAAAAATAGTAAGCTTAGCTCTAGGGTCGCGGTCGTTTCCATAGAAACAGCATAGTAAGTGAACTTCATTTTGTCGTGTTCCGCGTCCCATTCGATTTGATAAGAATGACAGATGTCATTAGAATGCACAATCATCTGATTCACTATATCTACCCTTGCGGTCAGAGTGATCTCTTTGAGATGATTTTACTCCCGTCCAAAACATATAGTGCATACCGAGCGATAAAAAGTACTCACTTTTACAAAGAAGAGAGAAAGATTAAAGGCCTTGAGAAATAGATGAAGGTATGTCTTTTAAAAACCGGACATAATAATATCAAGGAAGTATGCAAACATAAGTTCACATTTTGTTACCAGATTCCTTCATATTTTATAATAATTACTCAGTTACTTACTTTTAAAAAATTATGTTTTTAAAGACCAACTGTAAAATAAGTAAAAAAAAATATAATAGTGGTACCGCGAATTTTGTTTAATAATTTTTGTGGGTCACCATACAAAAAAGTTTAAGAAACATTGATATAACTGTTAATAATACGGGGTTGAGGAGGGGATCTATGGTTGATAGAAATTAATTGATTTCGTTCAGACCTCATTAGAGTATCGTAAAAGATAAAACCAGTCCTCCCCCCCCCCTCCCCCATCTCCTCACCTTCTTGATTTCGGGAACGGGTACAAGGGGAAGGGCGGTAGTTGCATTAAAATCACAAACTGACTTTCATAGCATTTACTACCGAATCTTTCAAATAGCAAACGGTTTGGATGACGTTCCGTATGGGGAAATCTTCTACCTAAACTCTAACAAATAGTAAGTCATTCTTACCAATTATTATTTCGAATAATTCATTTTGAGTGTAGAAATATTTGTCGTGAGTGGTAGACTGTTTCTTCATTTTAATAAAACGATGTTAACATATCTGACTAAGCAATTATTCCCTTCTAATTGAAATGTGAATATTTCAGTAAATTTTTGGGGAGAAATTAGGAAAAAGTGTAAAAAAACTCGATATATACAAAATATAAATGGGCAACAGGTATTTCTTGTAAGTTGTAAATTAAAAAAAAAAGAAATTACCTGCCATTGTACTTAAAAGAAATATCAATAGTATATTATATACCGCGGGACTGAAGTAGTACTTTTAATCCCGAAGGTAAAGTTTATGGCCCGACCGAAGGGAGGGCCATAATTTACCTGAGGGATTAAGAACACTACTTCAGTCGCAAGATATATACGATATTTTTCGTACTTCCGAAACTGAAACGCTTAATATGTATGGAGTTAGAGAACGCGTTCTTTCAAAAAATCGCTGCTTAACAAGTTACCATAGGAAAGTTGCGTTGGTACGACAATCCCTATGCTATGGTAACAAAAATAATTTGGAAACTGTCATTACTAGTGTCACAATTTTGGTGGTGGGTGACAAAGGTGTATTTGATATTGATAAAAAGCAGCCAAAGTAGGTAAAGAATTGATACCACCGAAATCCAAAAAACTATATGAGCAGCAGTACGATGCGTTTAAGAAGTAGTGCCGCATACAAAACGTGGAACAACCTACTGAAATTGCCTTGTTAGTAATTTCATCCTTCCGGGATTTTCGTCTAAATTTAATCCCGGCGGGACAAAAAGTGACACTTTAGTACTTGTCATAATGGAGTGAAGTTGTTACTTAGTCCCGGAAGTGCGAAAACAACTTTTATGGGAAACATTATTCCCTACTTTTAAGACACTGCAGGTAACAGGAATCTTGGTGTAGGCTATTACGATTTCTATTTGAAAAATAAAGCACTTGATTTCAAAAACTAGATGTACATCTAAAAAGGCAGAAAAAGTTATTAAATAGTTTAATAGTCTGACAAGCAAAAAGCAAATAACCCCAAAAAAATAGTTTTGCAATCTGAGTATGTGGTTTATGTGTATTACATACCTACCAATAACTACATATCAGTATTGCTGTGTGCAATGGTATGCGGTCACTATACCATCCAACAGACATCTCCCTAGGTAAATCAAATTACACCATTTAGTATCCTTTTTCTTTTTAAAATTTTCTCAGGGAACGACTGGGCTGCGACACAACAAAAAATCCTAACATGATTTAAAACTCCTACAAACCTGAAAGAGCCGATGGCCTCAATCAAATACCGATAATTCCAATGAAATCAAATTGGCACATAATTATATGATAAAAAGAACTTGGCAGAATTTATTCTAACACACATCGTAAAAAGAAAATCAAATACAAAGAATCTTGCAAGAAACATTTAAGGCTAACAGTGTCTTTTGAATACAAAACACCGTTTGCAAAACGGGCGATCGAAAAACAACTTAAGAGATCTTAAAGATTATTCACAGGTCTGTTAATAACAATCCAAATAAACTGGGTAGAACAAAAATATGTGATGATCGGCCAAACTTTCACTTTTACACGAATCTGAACGTTTCTTTAAAAGTACTCACTTTTAATACGCCAAAACGGGTTCGAAGCCAAAAAAACACTATAATTTATGACTACTGGGCTTATAAACACAAACTTTTTAAACTCGAAGACATCCCCGTTTTTTCTTAATTCTTGCTATTTAACAGAACCCGAACTGATCGACACCTGCGTTGCTTACCTCGCACGTGGTATTGTTTAACGCAAAGTCAATTAATTTCTCTCCGATAATAAGTTATTTTTTGCATAGTGATCAAATAACCGGAACTTGTTTGTCAAAAAATCGTGTGGAAAGTGTTACTTTTTTTCACGACGAAAAAATGTTCCCTTATTTATGCGTTTTTAAAAAAACTAACTACAAGACATAGAATTATATAAATTAAACAATTACTGACTAAATTTACAATAAGAAACCAATATTCAAAATGACAATTCAACAAAATTTTGCCATGCTGTGTCCATTTCAAATTAAATAAATTATGTTACATACAGGATGTTCGGACTACCATTTCCGATATTCCGACCGAAATTACTTTAACAATACGTATTTTTACACTACAAGGTGGCTCGCTGTCGTCTTCGCATTGTTTCAACTTAGAGAAACGACACCCCCATATAGATCAGTACCTATGTGAAAAGAATTGAGTGGACAAAGGGACATCAAACATTTTTTTGAACCCCGTAGGGCGTAGACTAAACAATGTGTTGTGTTTTCTATTCGTGTGAGTAAAGTATCATTTTTTCTCTCGGAGGGATTAAAAATAAACGAGGAGCGAAAAGTAACAGTTAAACATTGAAATGTCAAAAACAATTAAATGTTTAATTTTTATAAAGTCAAACGTATATGTTGGTTCTTGAATCATATTGTATGGTCATTATACTGATTATGATATATTTCTTGGGAGGCAATCATTGTCCCCTTGTTTCTTCTGCGACTATTTGAATACTCATTTTACACGGTCGTTTTGTAATACACTCTTAAAATTAAATGATATACATTTATTATGATATCAAAGGGTAGTTGCAACAGTTATTTTGCTGCAGCTGATTATCGACGCAAAAAAGAATAGCGTCTTAATCTCTTCCTTACTACTTCCTTACTTGTTGCTCGAAACGAAGTTGTCTTCATCGCTTCGTACAACATGAACTCAACCCTAGAGGTAAAATGCACACTTTACACCTTGGTATAATATACTGTTTCCGGCTAGTATGACCAGGTCTACACAGTGCTTATTTTAAATGTGCTCTTACAATAATTTCAACGAGTTAATTAAATTAATTTAATTAAAGCCTCAAATAAAAGCGCGAAGACATTCATTATATCCGCCGATTCAAAGTAAAACCGCAACCAAAACGCGAATCAAATTAATAAGCGCCAATAAAACCACCAATCTTATTTAAATGAACCACTTTAATTAAAATTTCAAAGAAATAATTAAATTAATTAAATTAAATCTGCGAAATCACCAAAATAAGCGACCAATAAGACCACTAGTCCGCGAATCAAAAAAATCAAAACCAAAATCGAAACCACAATCAAAACGCGAATCAAATGAAAAACCGCAAATGAATCCACCAATTTTATTTAATGAGACTGATTTAAATAGAGTTATAATGAATTGATCAAATCAAGAGTACAAATTTCACGAAATTATTTAAAATTCCCAGAAATAATTTAAATACCTCCCCGAAAACATTATCGACGTGACCGAAACCTCTAATCAATTTAATTGACCCCGGAATATAATCCAAGATGGCCGCCGAACTCTCATTATCGCCTTTGATCGGATTGGAATTCGCAAAAAAATCTTTCAAACGTAGAAACTTCTTAATTTGAAAGAACCCGCCTCTCATTATTCTTTAGAACTCGGCTTTAATCCATCCAAGGACCTTAAGAGTACCGAAAGATTTACTAACCGAGCCGCCCTCCATGCCGAACTAAGTAGGAACTTGTAACGGATGTTTGTAACATTTAACTCCTCTCTCCTGCTTCTTCTGGGTAATTAAATTGGGGGTGGTTCTTATTGTATTATATTATGTTATATTGATATGCCTCAGATGATCGTCGGGTAATAATCCTCTTCTTGCCTCAACGATCAGGGGTAATGGATAAATAATAACTCAATAATCTTTGTTAAAGTTTGAATTGGTTCTAATTAGTTTTAAAATATCGCCTCTGCTTTGACACATATTAATAAATGAGGTTGTGGCGAAACAATCCTGTAAGGTAAATGGTTAAACCACATTCATTTGCAAAAATCATACTTTACATTGGTAGGAAATATCGTATATGAAACTAATTCAATGTCAAATGAATCACCGTTAGGTGCTAAAAGAAAATTTCTTATGTTTTACAACACTATGTACAATAGGAATAAAGCGAACTACAATACGTAAATAGGTTAAAAATGTCCAGGCAAGAGTCGAAAATTAAGCAGTTGATGTCCACAAAACGCCTTAATGGTAGTAACAATGGCTGTGACGCTATTTTAAAATCTACAACGGGAGAAACTACGATAAATGCAATTCGACAATGTTAATGGTTTATGCACTAAACGTTCTCGATGCGCTTTCGTGGAGGCCCCCAAAACTCGGACGTAGTTAAAGGTACACGGACCGATTCCAGATTTCCCTGCCTCTGGTTGGAAGGACTAGATGGTTAGTGTGCGAGGCTTCGTGAAAGTCATCGCGTCTTCGTTTTTCTCAAAAAATGTGAGTGGACATTTCGTCCGGGCAATGCTTCCGCTCTATGGAGATGGTTCTCGATATAATTCTTCTAGGTTCCGCCGCGTGGACGATTCGCTTGCAAATGCACGGTTCGAATCCGCACGACAACTGGTACCAATTCAGCGTTTGAGACTGCCCGTGCAATCACTTAACTTCTCAGATGAATCACTTATATTTATATCCCTTCTCTCAGTATCTACTGTTTACGTTCTGCTCATCCCACAACAACGAAACGTTTATAAGTTTGGCGTAACTCTTCTACCAGCTTTTGTCAATTCAGCTTCGGTAATGAATAGACGTATTTAAACGAACTCTCCTTGCGGTTATCTTATTACAATGACTCATTTCAATACTTCATTCCGAATATACATACGTAAAGCAGTATTTATGTACCTATTCTATTTACATGTGAAATAAAATTGCATTTTAACAGCGATGATTACTTTATATCGCTAATTCCCTTGTAGCTTTCTCACGATTAACTAATAAAATACCAACTTCGGTTAATGAATGAAACTATATTTCCTTGCAATATATTCGCTTTGGCTCACGACTATATTCATACCTAAATATAGCTTACGCAATCTTTTCATTTTAAAAATTCCTGTAGACATTTCTGTGGATACGGAAGCCTGGTTGCAAACTTCTGTTTATTTAGGTTCAGAGCTTCATTTTTTTTTACTAAAATCTTTGTATGTGTGGCACTTAAACGGTGATGTGCGTGGTACTAAATCAAAAAGATCAATGACGAAATAGTGGGAGACTTTTAAACATATTTTACCTAAATTTACCATTTCGGTTTGTTGCGAAGTTCTGTTATTGGTTTTGTTGTTATACTGCACCTACTCGTATGTTAATTTTAAAGCCACGTATATATGCTGTCCACAACCTGGTGAAGTTAAAAGAGCAACCTTCTTATTATCAAAGCTATAGATTATGTTTAAATTCGGATTCAATTAATTAGTAAGTTGAATTAGTATATTATGCATCAAGTTTTATAAACGACACTTTAAACACAAGTTTTAGGTTAGGCGTGAGCGGAGAAAGAACTCTTCAAATCAAGAAAGTTTCTGTCACTGAAAACAAGTTAAAAAGTAATCGTAAACGATTTACATAAAGCGCATTTCCACTTGCATTCATTTCCCATTTGTAAGATGCAACTTCTGTTAAAATCGTAAAAATCCGCCCACAAATATGAAAGATAGCGTTGCACATGGGCAATCCATTGTTGACATGCTACTTCAATTTCAGTTTATGCGAAGAATTTCATTTCAATGCTTTTCTAAATAAGAAAGTTGGAACTGCGCATGCGCAAACCTAAATTTCACTTAAATAGTTCCATAGATAAAAAAGTTGGCACTGCGCATTCGCAAAATAAAATTTTGAAACTAGCGCTAGATTTTCCTTTATTCCAAGTGCCTATGTATCACATTTCATTTAAATTCTTCCATAAATAAAAAAGTTGGCACTGCGCATGCGCAAAGCCAAATTTTGAAACTGGCGTTTGATTTTCCTTTATCCCAAGTGCCTATGTATCAAATTTCGTTTAAATTCTTCCATAAATAAAAAAGTTGGCACTGCGCATGCGCAAAACCAAATTTTGAAATTGGCGTTTGATTTTTCCTTTATTCGAAGTGCTTATGTATCAAATTTCGTTTAAATTCTTCCATAAATAAAAAAGTTGGCACTGCGCATGCGCAAAACCAAATTTTGAAATTGGCGTTTGATTTTCCTTTATCCCAAGTGCCTATGTATCAAATTTCGTTTAAATTCTTCCATAAATAAAAAAGTTGGCACTGCGCATGCGCAAAACCAAATTTTGAAATTTGCGTTTGATTTTCCTTTATTCCAAGTGCCTATGTATCAAATTTCATTCAAATACTTTTATAAGTAAAAAAGTTTGCAATTCGGCTTATAAATGGTCGAGATGCGAAAAGGGCACTGTGAATTTTGAATCGATTCGATTCAACTTTTGGCATTGCGTATTATATGGCTAAATCTATGATGGGCATTGAATTTCATGCAATTCAGTTCATAACTAACGGAGATGTAAAAGCGATCGAACATTTCTAAACAAAGTTATCGTTCACACGGACAGATAGATGGACAGACAGACAAAGGAACAGACGGAGAGACCAACCGGCAGGCGACAGATAGCAATGCAAAATTATAAACGATCTCTAGGATCGTTAATAAACGGCAAAAGTGTAAAATTATGGAACATGTAAAAAACGGTTTTTTGTTTTTTTTACAATAACTTTTTTTGTAAGCGGTACAGAAAAAATTCCTTCCTTGGTACAAGACTCGACACCATAACGAACCAAATAGCGAAAAAAGTAGAACAATAGCTCTTAAGATAAAAAACTAGTAGCGTCGCAAAGTTAGCGGACGGACGGACGGACGGACGGACAAAGTGACCACAATAGCGCATTTTTTTTTATTTTTGTGGAAATGCGCTAAAAAATAAAAGAAAGAATACAGTTCTATATCTTAGTGCAGATTTAATTCATGGTTTTTTCCTGCTTCTTTTATCTTCATCAGGTATCGGTAACTCGCGAACACAGAATCGTTTGAGGCAATCCAATGTATCTTTTGTTAATAAATGTTTACAGCGATCTTTTGGTAACAGCAACCTCATATTATAAAATCTTCTCGATCAGATTGGTGACCTACAATCTAAAATCAGTTGTACTGGCAATATTTCTGTCACTGCACTTCCATAAATAATAATAATAATATAATAACTTTTTTTCTTGGGTTAATATTTGAAACTTTTGTGAATAGAAGAGATCCAACAGAATCTGTTGACTTACTTCATTGAAGGGATAAATTTGGTCTAGGTCTAGGTACAACTGAAATAAATTCGTGCTCACGAACTTATCCTTTAACAACGTGTTTATCTTCCGATTTCGCGCAAATGAAGTGGTATTTTAGGCTAATAGCCGTCATCAGCGTGTCTTGAGCTGATCATTTCTCGTCTTAAAATTCGATACGCTTTACATACTAAAATCCAAACGGCCATTTAAGTGCCGACACGTTTGTAAAAAAGCACGCCATAATTAAGCCTTCATCCTACACTTAATCCGATAGATTTATTGACGAAAACAAATCTGGAATTAGGCATTTCGTTAGTCTGCAGACCTGGAGGCCAGGAATTTCTAATCTGATATGTCAGTGTATAAACTTCGTCGGAGAATATAACTATTAAATTTAATTAACCATTACGGTTTTACTACAATTATAGTTTGCATAATAATATGTATTCAATTAGCACATAGTTAATGTGAGCTGGTCGCCTAATTTCAATTTAATTAATTATATGGAGGATAATCGGACAAAGGCTGCGATACGATTTAAAAAAGCTGCTTTTAATATTAAAGAGTCCGGTTCCGAACTGTTTCAGCAGATTAATTGAATTCTGACCCATACATATTTATAATGTATACTGTCATCCATCAGAGAGATCATTAACTAGAATAATATACATTGGTATGATATTTTAAGCCGTAAAGATTCATTTAGAAGTAATATTGAAATACTAACATTTCTATATGAAATAAAAAAAACTAGCGTTACGTAGTAATACTAATAGGATATCGCGTAATTCTGATTGGCACTAATGATGATGTTAACTTGTTCTTTAGTTCCACTATTCATACTTATACAATTTCTATTTATGGGAAAGTAAAATGTTTGCCGTACTTAATTAAATAAATTATATAGCATCAACTATACATTAATCATCTCGTGCGTATAATGACACTTCTGATCCCAAAATTAAGATTTCGGCACGTAGTTGCAGAGACATCTCGGTCCGAAAACCAAAGATGACCAAAAAGATTGCAAATAATTAACAGCCTTTTATAGATATGTTACGTGTTGGTTCGCAGATTGATTGCGAAAAATTATCTGCAATTACTACCGTCGAGTAGCGATTAAGAATGTGTGGGAACAGTGCAGACGGAATGCCAGCATGTACATTTGCACGTATTGGGAACCGCGATAAAAATGCATTATGGTACAATTAAGCCAATGCTCGGCAACGTACAAAAAGTTATTGTTGCGCGAGAATACTGCATGACTATAATAGCCACACTTCAAATTGTTCTAAATCGTTACAACTTTGAAACATTTTTTCTCATAATCAATATTATTGATTAATTTGTATTTTGTAAACTTCTTCAGAGCAATCCAGATTCCAAATATGTGCATGTGTATTTCTTTGATATGCCGAAAAAAGTTATCAAAGAAACTGTAAAAATCTCCTACAGTCTACACAAACAGTTTCTTCATCTCTTTGTTACTCTATCTGCTTGTCGTATCGTGGCTTAGAAGGCCATAACCTCACTATTGTCACAAATAGAAAACAGCTTTGCAGCGTATTTATTACGTATGAGTAGTATGGGTAGCGCTCATCTGCAGTCTTTCAGGATAAGATAGCGAAAGAGTTTCGAAAAGATCTGGGCCATGTATAGCCGATCCTAACTCATCAGACGACTTTTAAAACTCCTGAATGTCATCTGACTCGCCCTCTAGCGGTAACTTTGAAAACTAAATAGACATCGCAATCATCTCCCCCTGGTGGTGACTTTGAAAACTAAATAGATGTCTCAAAGGTTAACGATCTTAAGGAGATTTTCTGGTGCCAATGTCGTCTGAATGTGAGTAGAAGGGTTAATGACCCCTGATCCTAACTCAACTCTATATAAAATCTTATAAAGCGATTTTCTAGTGTTAATTTCATGTGACTTAACTAAATAGTAGTGTAAAGGTGAACAGCCCCACGACATTGAGGGACGGGGATTGGTGAGTGGATCTTGTAACCTCAATTTAAACTTTGGGTGGGATAAGAGGACCATGGGAAACCGTCACGCTCCATAGATTTCGTTTCCGTAGTAAAATCGAACAAATCAATAAAGTCTGCTGTATTAGAGCAAAGCAGTTATTGTGACAGATTTGATACACTCTCCCCTCCAAAATTATGGTAATACAAGTATGATTGCAGTAGTGCTTGAAATCATTCTGAAAGTGCACGCGAAGTAGTTCAAAATGGATCTTGATCCGTTAAACAATAGCACTTTCTGCAAACCGTTCAAAATCATGGAGACATGGAGGTTGGGCAAAATATAAAATCGTAGGCATCGATACAAGAAACACAAGGTTTGGTGACCGTGTAGTCGTGGAAACTGGAAACTTCAAATGTATATTTCCCTTACGCTTCTACGAAATTGTTTTTCATTTCTTAAAAAAATATAATATGCACTTCCAAGATTTTTTAATCGTTGTTAGGTTACTGTGTAAACTCAAAAGTTCTCAGCCGATCAAAATGCAAAGGTTGGTCACCGTACAAAGTCCAAAAGATCAATGGTTTAGAAAAGTTGATCAAGAGCAGTGATGGGCGACCTTTGGTTAGTAGCTGGATGATCTTTCGCCTTATTATTATTATTATTATTATCCCTCTCTTGTTTTGGGCCCTCAACAGGCATGCGCCCAATTACAGAGTGACCCGCATAATGCTATTTAGAGGTGCCTCTGCAGAAGGTATATCGCCTTATGAGATTGTACATGGAGTTGAGTTAGGATCAGGGGTTGTTAAACATTCTAGCCACATTCAAATGATATTCACACTAAAAAATTCCTTAGGATCGTTAACCTTTGGGACCTCTATTTAGTTTTCAAAGTCAACGCTAAGAGGTGAATCATGAAAATCGTCTTGTAGGATTTTACATGGAGTTGAGTTAGGATTGGCTATATGGCTACAAATCTGTATCTTTATGACAATAGCTTACTGTTTTGATCATGATAGCGAGGATTTCTGGTGGGTTTACGATATACCTTGGTGTTTTCTGCACCATCGTCATCTGCAGAGGTAGTTTGGGTTGAATCAACGGTTGCATGCGCAGAATAGCATTTCATCCATTTCCATCGTACGGCATATACGGAGTAAATCTTATTAGGCAATTTGATTTTAAGTTCTGAAATGTTGCTCGGACTAGTATAGCTATCCTTGAAGTACCTGGGAAAGAAAATGGCTATACATTCCCATTCTCGCTACGTTAGAATCAATTCCAAAGGCTGCTCTAGATAAGGTTCTTTGTGGTTGTAAAAAGGATTGCTCGTCAAAACATTGTAAATGTCGCAAGGCTCAATTGATTTGTACTAATTTTCAAGAAGACGATTAACGTAACTCCATGAGTGAAATAAACGGAATATACCTTCCCCATGTACCTAATTATAATAATAGTTGTCTAGAATCTTATAAAAACTTCGACGTTTCCATCATTTTCAGGTAAAAAAGTAGAGCAAAATTTACATTATAAAAATTGTAAGGTCGTTTTTTAATAATTGGAACCCCATTTCGGGCCAGAATGGACAACCAAATTTCATAACTCCATGAGAATAAGGTGTTAATAAATTTGTATTCACTTTTCTATATGGCTTCCTCTTCTGAGGAACGGTAATTACTTAACACCCAGCAAAATAAGAAGCTTCCCAAACACCGCAGTTTAGTTGAACTTCTTCATTTAATTTAAAAATTAACGTTCGAAAGAGAATGATGCAATATAAACGCATGTTGGGAATATGAATACGTGTCAGGATTATAGTAATAATCTTCTTGCAAATCCTTGGTGAGACGCACTTAGAAATTCCGTAATTCTCAATTTCACGCATCTTCACGCTAGAAAAACTATTAATTAATTATTGTTTAAAACAATGGTTAGCTATTATTATCGTGACGTAGGTACATCAGCAATATGATTATTCATTATGATCCGTTTTTAGATTGAAAAAATCGGTCGCGTAATTGAAAAGATCAGCATTTGAAATTGGTCGCCATCTTGAATTCTGAACTTCATGTTCAGATTAGGAGGTGCCAACATTGATATTCGTCTTCAGTAGGTACCAATTAGTTAAAAAAGCCTAGCTGGCCAAATTTTGTCTGAAATTCCCCTAGGACTCAGAAACTTTGAAAAGTGAACCAGTCTATAAAGTGAAGGAGGCAGTTTTCAGTTTTGATTAGAGGTTTTGGTGTTATTTAATGCCGTTTTTGGTTTATTAAAACGAACTGTGAATAACCGGGCTACTATATTAGGATATTTTCTAATTTATGATCACGATATTACTGCAAACTGTACCCTTACCATATACAATACTGGTAAATTTGTTCATACCTACAATTTACTTAAAACTCTCAAAATGGGAGTATATTAACTATTTGACTTTTTACAAAAGATAACCGATTAAACTAATCTTTTACATAATGCCATTAGGCAGCAACATAGCGTGTTCTGTCTTGTTTCTGTGTATCTAAAATGCATGACACTAACCGTCTCAACCCAAAATTTCTCACCCCATCATGAAAAACACTTGTGTTACGTTGAATTGCTCTTTGATCGATGCCCAACACGTTTGTACCGCGAAAACCTTTAGTTCACTTATCTTACCTGTATCGTATCTAACTGTCTTATCTATTATTTTCAATATGTAGTGATCAATAAAATTTTTGCAACGCAATTTTGCCACTGTATTAGCGTATTTGCTTTCATGTCAGACATGTGTCGTATTTTCATGTCCTTGCTCTTTGTTGGAATTTTTTCCATCAGCGAAATTGTTGCGGGCAATTGTGTGTGCAAATTATGGTGTGCACAGAGAGAAAAACGGGGGTAAGTTAATAAATTCGCAACGTTCTAATCAATTATACTGCAATTACAGCTCTACGTGCAGTGCAGGCGTTGGAACTCCGACCATGCGTTGGTGTTGTAAATAAATATTTGCATCAGTTTTTAAAATTAAATTGAATTTGTACTGGTCCGTTAAACTGGTAACAATTAAAATAGGACTTGAACCCTAAAATTAAAACCCTAAAGGGAAATCAAAGGTAACACTCTTTGTTGATACCATAAAATGTGCATACCTCTTAAGTAAGAGCGCTAATTATAGATGAATGCAACAATCGCATACCTAAAGAAAAGGTACACTTCTATTACGGAAAATGTCAATGGCGTACTAAAGATAAGATAAAGATAAAGAATAAAAACGCAATTATACCCTCACTATTGGAGTTAAGGGCGAATACGTTCATTAATTATTCCAGAATTCCCAATCTAATGAATCTAATTGTCAGAAATTAATAAAATATGGATGGTGGCAATTAAAATTCCATGCGTTCTCAACTAACGCCTCAGCTGTTTAATTAAAATGAAGTGCTGTTTAATTAAAATGAAGTGCACTCTGCCACGGCTCACGAAAGAAAAACTAAAATGAACGTGGACCATCGTTAACCACGGCGCGGGAAAATGCACGTCAAATGGCGTATTTAAAATTCCAACAATATACAATAGAATAGTTGATCGAGAATCTTTAATTTAAACTGACCCTTACTATTATATATGGTGATGATTTGACATGAAGAGGTACGGTCATTGACAAAAGTAATGATCGCCGAATAGGTAAATCCTGCCGCATACGCAAGCAACATTTGAATATATTGGGTTTTCTCCTTGAAAAAACTGATTATTTCCAATATGTAGTAATCAATACGATTTTTGCAACGCAACGCAATTCTCCACCGATATAAAAGCTACGTGTCGTATTTTTTTGTTCTGGAATTTTTTCCATTATGCCTTCCTTGTTTTAAATTTAAGAACATTAATGTATAAAAGGTTACTCCCGTGAGTATTTGAAATCCCCATTAATACGCCAATAATTGCAGTCTATTTCTTCTAACTTTTATTAATTGTGTTTTCGATCAACGTAAGCCAATAACTCTTAATATAAATTTGTCCAATGTAAAGCGTTTGTGATTTATTATAATGTAATTCAAGCTACATTTCGTTTAATTTGCATACGTTGTACTATAACAAATCCTGATAGTAGTTATACTCGTATATTTAAATTACGAAACCTCTACGAACAAATAGTGGCAATATTTTAGTTTCCCGTAATAAATCCATAAATCCAACAGGCATAGAGAACTTGTTTTAATACGAATAGTGTTAAAGTATTGTTATTTTGAATATTTAATTGCTGGGAGTGTAAATTTTTTACTTTGGTTTCGATAAATCGCTTGAATTTAAAATTCATATCCACTTATAATAGACGATTCATTTTGTATTGCGTTGAGGTATACGAAGCCGGTGTAATAAACGGTGACAGTTTGAAAACCTGCAGTAGCTAATATCTTAGCACTAAAAAAGATATCCAAGATGTTTAAAACTGTTAATGGAACTTTCATTTTGAAACAAATTACATATAGGTATTATATAGGGTGACGATTTGAAAACTTACCACCCCCCATGTCTTAGTAAGTAAACGAGATATTTTAAAAAATCAAAATCGTTTCGGTAATTCGGAGGGGAAATCACAATGACATAGTTGGCGACGCACTCCCGCCAACCTCCTGCGGCAGCCACCACAACTTTTAAATCTTAAATAGTGACCCCCCATGTGTGATACGTCGTTGGAAAGCTCTGAAAAAATGCTTTCCAACCATAATAGCATTACATTTAGGTTAATAATGATCGTGCAAATCAAAAAATAAACTAATATGATACATTTTCTAAAATTGGCTCTTATTTCAATAAATGTTCAAAATGGTTTCCGTTATTGGTAAGACAGTAGTATAATCTATTCTCAAACTCTTGTCGAACCTTTTCAAATTTGGATTTTGCCATATTTCGACATTCTTGAATTATTCTCTGTCTTAGTTCGCCGGTTGCGTTTTAAATACGACAGATTTCAAATGTATCATATTAGTTTATTTTTTTATTTGCACGATAATTACTAACCTAAATGTAATGCTATTTGGTATGGGCGGAAAGCATTTTTTCAGAGCTTTCCAACGACGTATGGGACACATGGGGGGGTCACTATTTAAGATTTAAAAGTTGGGGTGGCTGAGGCGCAGGGGGTTGGAGGGGGTGCGTCGCCAACTATGTCATTGTGATCCCCCCTCCGAATTACCGAAACGGATTTTGATGTTTTAAAATATCTCGTTTATTTACTAAGACATGTAAGTTTTCAAATTGTCACCCTGTACATAATTTTAAAGAAAGATGAAAAACACAAGGGGCGTGTTGCGTGCTAGTGACATCTGTTGTCCATTGAAAATCATAGCATGCTCTTTCCCAAATTTACAAAAAATGTCGGAAAATCAAACTTGTATGGTAAAAAAACAATTTTAAGAAACAATTTAAGTTTACATCTTCATTGTTTACAAATTTATGTTGCGCAACATGGGCACACGACGTAATAGAAGATACCAACCTGACAGTACCAACACTACAATCCCTTCGGTCGTCAAGCGTGACCAGGACGTGTTCCAGATTTGCCCTAACAGAAACATTCGTAATTGTGACTTCATCAGAAATGGACGCTAATTAACGCACTCGACAGACTTACAGGAAAACATTTCCGTGCTGATTAACGATAACATCATTCTGCGGCAATGAATAATGATAGCCATCCGATCCGGATATGGCGTTGGTGTCATTATTTGTAGTTGGTTGGGAGGAAGGTTGGAGTAGTAATGAAAAACTGTCGTATTTCGTCGTCCTGTGTAGTATTTTGCAAATATCGTCCTCGGTGCCCACATTTTGATTATTAAATAATCAAATCCGTTACCTATTAAGCGCTCTAATATAATCACATGACTAGGCATCAGTGCCACACAATGCGTTTCTAATAACTATAATATTACAGTATACACAACTCATCTTGTATATATTGCCCACGAACGTGTTTTTTAAGGTGATGTGTGTTGCCTACAAAACCTGCTGTAATTAATTAGCAAACAATGTGTCACGTTTATTTAAATCAATGTGCATTTTAATTATTTCTCACACATTCAATAATTGTGAAATATGCTTTAGTAATAATGCCAGTTCTAGGTGGATCACACTGTATAATTCGTCTCATTCTATTTACGTTCATCCAAAGTGACTCCTTAATTCTCATAATCAGGCAGTCACTAAAAAGTAATTAGTGAAGATTTGCCTGTTCAGGATTTTTCCGCAAGAGTTTGATCTCTACTTCTAAATTTAAGATTATTTGTTCAACTGTATATTATCAAATGAATGCTGTCATTTAAAAAATATATACAGTACGCTTCAAAATATCTGGGTGAGCTATTTGAAAGAATTGACTTAACGGTTTTAAAACTAACTTTGATAATTTCAAAATTGTTTAAATGATTGTTTAGGCCAACTGGGTATAAATTACTGAAAAACAGCATATCGGTTGTAAAATTATCTGTAGAGAACCCAACATACTGTTTTAAATTTTGGTCCACTTCCGGTAAAATCGGAAATGATAGAAACCTACTATTTCGATCATTCAATTCCCCTTTCACTCCACCTCCAGAACATTTGCTGGGAGTACACAATCGCATTTTTTGACCCAGACGATCGATGCATCATATTAAAGGGACTGTCCTAAGAACACCGTATACCGCGGCTACGTTCAGACACGGCAATTCTCACCAAGATCTTACGTACGTGAAAATGTTCCAAATCGTTCAATCTCATCCTTGATTTGGGAAAAAATCAGGGGGGGGCACTCCATCGCTTACCTATAATTGAGTATTGGTAGGAAATTAAGATGAAGTAAATTCAAAAAGTTACAAGCTCCTTTAAGGTTCTTTGAATAATATACTTTGGATTCATTGCAGCATAGTGTATTCTTTCACTATGATTGTAGTAATCACCGTTGTGACGTGATTTTTGCGAGGAAACCGCAATGTTCGACTTCTATCGCGATCCTGAGTTGTTATTATCGATGCTGTATTTTTAGGTACCTCCTATACCGCAAACCTAATAATATAACCCGGACAATGCACATAATAAAGTTCGACCCATATTGTGGTCATTTTATTTGGGGGGTTACACTTTTTCTGTGTCATAAGTTAGAAAATTAAACGCGGATATAGATTTTTCCAATCAACATCATTAGGTAATTAGTTTGTAAGATTAGGTGTTAATCGTGGTGCCCCATTGATAACTATTTCAGGTCGCTATAAATTGACGTGATTCCATGTTTGTTTATTTATTGAGAGCAACACGTTTCATTTGATAATAATAAAAATGTGACAAAACTTAATGGGGTTAATAACTGTAAAGTGAGTGTGCGATCTGAAGAGATGGCTTCTATTACACCACCGACCACCGATTACGTACCAAGTACGTCGTCGAAGCAAAGAAACCTCATGGAAAATCTTCTAGTTGCGAAAATGGAGCAGGCAGCTCTCGGGAATTCTTCAAGTCGGCTATTGGTGAGAACAAACAGCGCCGATTCGACCAGTTCTTTGGGCTCTGTCAGCTCCCTTACTAGTGATGTTTGCAAATGTGACGACTGCTTGCTTGGAATCTGCGATGTAGACGCGGGAGAACTTACGGACACCAACGCTAAAAGAAGCAAGGTATGAATCTTTGATTTGTATTGGAATGTTTCTACAGACCACTGTACTTGGGTATCCACGTAGTTAGGTAGTTGTCATGCCCAATCTTTTCATTTAACAAAATAAACTATGTTGCTATAGTGTAATTGTACTGGAAGGTACCCCACTAGCGCAGGAATTAAAAATGTATGATTGTGGTAAATAGACTATGGAAAATGATTGTCTATATTACTATTTTTAAAGTAGTTAAGTGTTACCTACATGAACAGTATAAAAGCAACTTGATGTCAAAGTCCGGTCCTTTAACTTCTTTGTAACGGTTAAGTTTCCCACTAACGAATTCATACAGTCTGTTTCAAATTAAGTCGGCATTATTGCTAACTTTCTCGTGCATAAACAAAGCGCATTACAATGAAATGCTTACGGACAAGTTGAAGCCTGCAACTCGAAGTAAACCCCCAGAACTGCTGTCAAAAGGTGTTGTGTTGTTCCATGACACTATTACAACGCTTCAGAAGCTCAATTTTGAGAGTACTGGCTCATCCTCCGTATAGTCATGACCTTTCTCCATCGATGAATGAAGTGCATTGGAATGGAAGGAAACTATGTTGAAAAATCATGTACATGTATTAGTGCATTTGTATCAACTTGTACTAAATTTTTAGCCACATTGCGGATAATAGAGCATCCTGACAGCCCACGGCATACCAGTTTCCATAAGCTTTCTAAATATTCAACCAATTGACCAATTTCTCCATTTGTTCGTATATCAATCATATGCATATTTTATGTTGTCGCACAGCAAATTTATTGCTCTTTTCAAATACCTTAAAAAACATGGGCATTGCATTTGGAAAACAAAAGTTTCATCGGTTTTCGGTTACACCGGAAGTCGTACCGGAAGTTCCAATCTGCGTTTGGATAGATCGTACAACACAAAATTATTTTTGACAAAACAAAAGAGATATTGAGGTGACTCTCTTAGCTCGAACCCACTGTATATCCCGGTTTGTTTCATCATCACGCAAGGCTGAGGGTGCAATTTGTAAGTGCATAGCGAATGACTTGGTTATTCAGTGTTGGATGAAACTACTACTACTCAAAGATAATTTAAAAAAATGGTGGAATTGGTAGGGCTTGACCTACATAAAATCTAAAATGATGGTGGTTAACGAACCTATTAAAATTTTAATTTATTGGCATTGAAAATGTAGTAGTGTTTGTCGACGCTGCTGCAGTAGTAGATCTATATTAAAATCACCAAACATATGCAATACAACTCAAGCGAGTAATAGGATGTGTACTTTGATTTTATCAACAAGCCGTACTATTTCATTCAACAATAAATCATTGCGATTTTAATTCCCCTAGTTTTATGTGTGGAAAAAAAGTAATTGTCCCGTTTGTACCTATAATCATGGATTGTGAAGACTTTTTCTTAATGATACATACTAGGATACAAGGCGGGACTATTTTCCCGATATGAAAACTTTTTTTAAAAATTCCCTATCAAAATCGCGTTACAATTATTTTTACCACAAAATCAATTACCAAAAATGCTTAAAGTCGTGTGCAGGAAATTCGCACCGGAAAACTTGCCCCCGTCAATTCACCTTCGAAAATTCGCCTCCGGAATATTCTCTCTTACCAAAGATTCGTCACTGAAAGATTTTCCTCCGTAGTATGCACACACCCGGAAGACCCCCCCACCCTCCGGAAAATTCGGCCGCAGAAAATTCGTTTTTTAAAGAAACCCGCCCCCGGAATTGGGGGTAATCCAGGAGCGAAATACTGTCAACTCACTCTATCTACCACCGCGAGTACAATTTGACATTCATTTTTGTGTGTATCTCCTTATGAGAATTATGACACTTTCATGGAACACAATAGTTTGAGACAGGATATGCATAGCAGTTCTTTTCGAGATGAGTTTTCTTAGTCATTTCTTTGAGATCTAACTTTCTTGAATTCAAATTCTTCTTTGAGCTAGTTTCTTCACGGGCCAAATGTTCGGGGGCGAATTTACCTGGAGCCGTTTTGTTGAGGATGAATTTTCCGGAACGAAACTGTCTACAATGAATATAGCGAATAGGTTTAAAATGGTCGTATTATAGCGAATGATCATCACGGATCTAAACATACGATCGAGAAAAGTCGACGACAAAAAAATAGCACTTGCGCGATAAGACCAAAAGAGAAAGGAAAAACCCATATGGCACGAATAAGACGATGGTCATTCGAGTACCAATAAAGAACGCAACTTATGACCGGTGTTTCATTTATACCAAACGGATGTGCCAGCATCGCGTTGTGTTCTTATTCAATTTGAGATTAAAATCTCCCAAGGGGCAAAGGCGCATAGTACCATAATGCACTAAAAACCTCTTTTAAATAGATGTACTAACATTTATTTGCATTCGCTACAGCAAGTTATCAACACAACAACAAACAATGCCAATCGGACTGACCCAACAACCTCAATGGTGACCTTTGCTAAATCCCCATTTCTTGTGATCTTCGTGTCCGCCTTTCTTTCCGTACTTGGAATCGTGATCGTAGTGCGATTCGTGTCCGCCCGCGTGTTTATGTCCCTTATCGTCGTGATAGTGGGAGCCTTTTTCGTGGTGGCCCTTTTTGCCGTAGTGATCCTCGTGATGTCCGCCTTTGTGGTGACCGCCCTTCTTGTGTCCACCTTTCTTGTAACCGTCCGCATGGTGAAATCCTCCGTGTTTCTCGTGATGTCCCTCGTCGTGATCCTCGTCGAAGAAGTGCTTTTCCTTTTTGAATTCGTCTAGTTTGTGAATGTTGTGACCTCCTTTTGTGCTGTGTCCCTTCTTGTAGCTGCCCTTTTCGGCGAACTTGTGACCTTTTTCTCCCTTGTCTCCTTTGTGGTGCTCGGCGTAATATCCGTCGTCGTGGTGGTGGGATTTCTTGTGGCCTCCGTGATCTTCGTAGTGCCCTTTGTGACCTTCTTTGTCGTGGTGGCCTTTGGAGCCCTTTTCGTGGGAATGATGTCCTTTGTAGCCTTTATCGCCTTTCTCACCATGACTACTGTGATGATCCGAATGGCTCTCTTTCCCTCCGCCTTTCTTCCAATCGTGATGACTTGCGGCAGCTTCTAGGTCGGATACATCCGTTTCTCTGTTTATTTCACGGCACGATGTTAAACATATTGTTAAAACGAGAAGGCAAGACACGATACTAATACAGTTACTGATCGCCATTCTTCACTACTGCTTAGTTAACCGTTTTAATGTCTACTGATACTGATACTTAAATTGTTCGTAGTGATATTTATATGATAATTTTTAAGTGTTTTCGTTTTTATTTTAGAGAAAATTTAGATCTATGCAGCTATTGAAGTAGAACAATTTGATGGTTGACAAACAGATTATTACATCTTGTGGTCTGCACTTTCACCGCATGACATAATATTGCAGTTTTGTAACGAATTACGGTTGTGTTCAGATTTTTCTACAATTTCGTCTCACCAATTGCAAATATTAGTCCTTGTTTAAGGTATAAGCGCTGTGAACCGAGTCATAATGCAACATAAACATTGTGAGACATGGTGCAAAATTTAAAATTAAGAAACCCTCACAAAATCGTGAGTAATTCCATAAATGTGCAACATCATCCCTGAGATAAGACACGTGTACGTGAAACATCCATTGAAGTGGGTTTAGAACTGATATGGCTCTTTGCTGATTTGGCATTTATCTTCTCCAATCGATTAATCATTGATGTCAATGTGTTCTATATCAGTAATTCTTATTGCTATAAATAAACTGCTAGCGGATAGTTTATTTGAGTTTAGCGTTTTCCTAAATGATGAATATTTATAGTATCAGCTTTGTTTATTTCTTTAATTATTGAACTTCAATTTCTATTTTCGCTTTATGTAACTACGTTCGGAATTAGTAATTTGAGGTTTTAATACAGTTGAGGTTCTACATTTTTCTGCTATAAATAGTATTTTCGCGTAATACTTCATGTTTATCTTTTTAATAGATAAATAACAGATAGACGCCCCTATCGAAGTGTTCCTATTAATGATAAATTATCACTGTACTACTTTCCAAAAATAGGGGATTTGTATGTTTTGTATCGTCGTCTGCAATGTGCCTAGACTAGATCTTGTTTTGTCTAATAGATTTTTACATAGGTACCTACAGGGCGACCAATGAGAAATCGGGTTTGCACGTACCAAATTCGGTAAAGATGTTTGGTTGGATGGAATATACGCTTAGGTCAATCGCGACGGATTTGGACTTCTCTGCCTTGTCTTTATTAAGTTCAACTATTTTTTTCGTAAACACTATCAACTTAATCTTCTTGTATTGATAGTTCCACACGGAATTTAAATGGTCGCTATGGACCTTGTCTCCAATTACAATGGCAAAAGTGTTACAAATACCCCACAGTGACAAAATTGTGACCTGAAAAGTATTTCGTCTAGGGGCTTTAACTTTCAATGAGGCTTATCGTTTTGGATTCTACAGGTCAAAATCGATATACAATACAAAAATCCAAAGGAACGTACTTTTATCGATGCGTTGAAAAGTTCTCCAATTGTCAGTTGGAGAAAACTGGAGAATGGAACACTAATGGACCTCCCGTTTTACCAGTTGAATCGGGTTGCTTGCGCTTATTTAAAATTGATTTCGAAAGACTGTATTTTATTCAGGAATAAACCGTGCTTCAGGCTTTCTTTGATTTAATTGGTTGAACTTTGAGTTGTCCACAGTTTTAACAGCAAACTAAAGCTTGAATTAATTGTTATTACTTTTTACAGGTAGCCGTTTTGTTCGTAAATTTGTTGCACTTATTATAAATAAATTGGATGCACAACTTTGATCATTTATTAAATGGTTTTTTACGCAACTTGCCACTACAAATAAGGCGCAACAGAATGTTTTTGCACCTTGAATCCAAACGCTTTCGTAGTAACAATTAATTTTAACGATAATGCATCGAGACGAGAAAATGTTTGTTTCCTTATTAATGCGGCAACGCTTCGCAATATTCACGTTTGAAAATTATAGTAACCGTCAGATCGTTTCTTTCACGCAATAAATGTCTCCTTCTGCATAAACTAGTCGCGTATTTATTAATTTACTTCTGCTGGCAGCTCGTAGCAAATTTATGGGACAGCCACGTTCGTTAAAGTTGTGAAAAAAATGGCGGCACTGTCTCCGGTTATGAGGGCGACGATTCTCCCACACACTGGGTTTATACGGCTTTCGATTCGAACTTTGAATTAATGTTTTACGCGATCTATTAAAGCTTTCGCGTTGACAATATGTAAATTTGCACCTACGGTTCGGTTAAGAAATTATACGCGATTGAAGAACGTAGCGCTCGACCGGCATAGATTCTTTTCGAAAATTTTGGTCAGAATGCTGCTCTCCCACCAAATTTTTACGTAAGTATGCGCTGAATGAAAGTTCTGAAACGGAACCACCGCAACCAACGCGTGTACGGTTTTTTTTATACATAGGGAACTATAAAAGGATCCTCCTATGCTCTATCGCGACGGTTTCTAGAGCCGACAACACTGTAACGTTCCGACTATTATCTATTAAATACTATCTTATCTTAAAACGCTTTATTTTCTTGAATATAAGTACTACTCTGGGAAGCCCATCGGTTGGTGCCGACAATACCATCAACTGGGCTACCTATATAACCATTAACTATACTACCACTGATCCTAAATAGTGCATCATATAATATCAATCAGGTTTTGGCTAGCAACAAATTCCCTAGAGAGAAATGACTCGAATTTAAATCATTTGAGAGGCAGACTTTGGATATGTGCGGTTATAAAATTGTCCATGAAATCACGTTCTAATCGCAGAAGGAGGTTTAAAATGTCAAAATAATTACCATTCTACGGAAAATAATTTTTTTTTGTTAATCTAAAGCCTTGACGATAGATAATCAACAGTGCCAAAGCGGTGACATTGCATTTCGTATGGTGGTGGCTATACCCAGTTTGAATTTCATGCAATTCGGTTAATAAATGACCGAGATGACAAAAATTCACAGTTCTAGTGTTCAGTGCATTTTTGTCTGGCAGATCAGTATTATATTACGCAGTTTTGACTCCACCATCAGTAAGATCTTATCGGGTGCAACCACATTCCTCTTGCCGGTACCCGCTTCCGAGGACCTGTTCACCCGCAATTTGTCTTTGAAGTGTTTACTAATAAGTTTGCAAAAATGCTCTAAAAAGGCACGGTGATTGGTGAATCGAATAGGCTCAACTTTTGGCTTTGCGTATTATATCGCTAAAACAATGTCCAGTTTGAATTTAATGCAATTCGGTTTATAACTAACGGAGATGTTAAAAAGGCCTTCCTTATTTATTGGCCTACATTGCCAATTCACAAACTCCGTCATCCCTTGACTTTTAGGCTACAGGGTTTTCATGAGAGTCGTTTTGGTCTCGTCAGCTGTCTTAATGGCGTCTGTTTTCCTCGAGCACGGAGTGGGTATGGACGCCGTGGCGGCAGGTTTCTCCAAGGACTGCACGTCGCTTATCAAATCGGCAAGACTCACACCCTCACGCAAAATGCGGGGTTCAGGAACTGTCTCCCTGAAGATACTTTCGATGCGAAACAAAGACAGAATTTCTTCTGACTCAAAGTCTCGGCTACGAAAGATAATTCGGAGAAGTCGGAAGAGCCCTCTCCTCGGTTGGCGTATCGGGCGCAAGTTCTGCCCGTCGGTGCCTCCATGGAGAGAGAAAAACGGGATGGCAAGACGGTCGCGGCAAGGTGGACAAGTCCCTCCCTGTCGTTTAAACGTGCCCAAAGAAACACAAACACAGGGGCTTACCCCTTTGACCGTGCGCAGGATCTTCTTGCTACGCATAGACGTAGAGGTCGGGGCTAAGCAACCGCCCTACCGTGGAGAGATGCAGCTAGCGGTTTCCGCTTCAAATCCAGTAAATCAAATTACAAATATTAAAAACCCTATTTTTTATAACTTCAGCTTATATTTTGAAAGACGAGGAATTTATTTGCATTTGAAGAGAAACCAGAAAAAAACCAGAGAAAGAGGAAACCAAATCATCGTGTAATGAAAGCCGTTTATAAATCGAGTTTCTTTGTCAAGGAACAGTCCAGTGGCGGTCAAGATTGTTTATCTCTATTTTTGCGGTTAAGTCCAAAACGACTCCACGGTCCACAAGGAATAAGGACCCCTCCTAGAGAATATGAAAAGATCAATCTTCAGATGAAATGCAATGCAGTGACGAAATATCGGCTACCATTGCGAACTAAATTCTCTTAAAGATTCCGGTTTACTTCTCGCTTGGATTAGTCTTCATTATTCACATTTAAAAATGATGCAGATCTGCTCAGACATGATAATCTCATGATTGCCTTCCAATGTCATTTCAGGTTGTATCATTCGCGTCTAACTTACATTCACCCTCCAACATTGAATAAGTACCAGAAGGCCATTTAAATTTTAAATCGCCGCGTGTCGTTTATCGATTCATTCATCATATGTAAATGTGTGGTATTTTTATGACCACAATGAATTGAAGACAATTCCATTAGATAGTTGGAAATGACAGGGACTTACGCAAAATCCGCCGGAGGTGATAAGCCCCCAATTTTTAATGAGTTCGCGATGTGACGAATTCTAGATCTGAATGTAAATAAAGCAGTTCATGCGCTTTAAAGCTGTTGATAAACAGAACAATATGAAGTTACTCAATAGAACAGGATGTTAACCTCTCTTATGACGTAAATTGTCTACCGGTCACTATCTTTTCACTTTTTACGTAAAGTGATGCTCATTCTTTACGTCGGCTGGTGACATGAAAGTCAAATTATTCCATTCCTTTCCTTTTAATTAAACGGCGATAAAAATCTTGATCTCTTCGCAACTTCTTGTTCTTATTTTTTAAGGTTAATGTTACAATGACCGTCCGACCCGAATTTCAGGCAGGCGACCATACCAGAGGCGGACTTTTTTAACTTTTCAATTTTTACTGGTCACTCATCTTCCTGTCGCAAAATCCACTAGACGGTACAATTTCCAAGTATTTGGTTCGATTTTCACAAAATCTTAGTTTTTAGAACTCGGGGAAATTAGCAACTTCCTCGAGATGACGATGGACCTAAAGGTGCGCCTCTGGTAGGTGCATGGTCTTCAATTTCACACCGGCTTCCGAAGATGAGAATCACCAACTCCGACGTAAGCGGGCTTTTACATTTGACGCCTGCGTGTCGGAGCACAACGTCACACTTTTGAATTTCATATACATATCCCATCAGTGAACTTTACTAGTTTATATAAATCTGTTGTTTTAAAGTGGCGATTCGTTACTGTCGAAATGGTAATAACGAGTGACCCCTGTCGTGCGCGAATCGGAAACGTGGATTTTTGTTTGTGCATTAACTTTATCGGCTTAATCAAACTAACCAAAACAAACAATCGCATAATTATCTAAATTATGTATGTAACACAAGAGTTTCAACGCAAAGTAGTCAACCGTAGTAAGTGTGTAGTGCCGGATATAATCATCATGGCACAAGCGGACCATGTTCCAAAAGCCAAAAGTTCCAAGCTTGCCAAACCTCAGTGCCTTCGCCCTCCAGAAAGGAGCGAATGCGCGGGTGATAAAGTGCCAAACTCTCCCGAAATTCGATGTTTTCCTTTTCCGTGTATTTTTGACTCCCAAGCAATTACCGATGAAGACTCCGGCTCGCGTTCGCCATCCCCATCGTTTACCTCTTACGCCAAATACAGGAGGAGAGCGTCGAGTCCTTTCAGGCGTAATTCCAAAATCGATCCCTTGACTTTCGGTTACGAACAGTATCAAAAAAGTTTACTCGAAGTACCGTCCTTAGTCGATTATGGGGATGCATCCAGTGACGATTTAAGTTCAGAGTGGGATTCTGACACTCAAGAAGTGACCAAAGTGCAAGAACACAAGGTTAGAACTATTTTCTTACTTGGTATCCATTCATTTTGTTGCAACCGAAATGGCTATAGTCATTGATACCTACTAACTGTTAATAATAATAATAATAATAATAATAATAATAATAATAATTTTTATTTTTCTCTCGATTTTTCTAATATAACGCAGCTCTCAAACTTACTTTCAGGTTATTTTGTAATTTGTAAGTAACGCTATGCAGACAAATCTACATCGCATAACCAAGGGAAATAAGGGCGTTCTAAACTATTTTTTTGCCCAAATTATATAGTTACGCCAGTCGGCCTATTGTAAAAGATTCTCATAAAGCGAATGAGTTTGTCTTGCAAAATATGTTTTTCTAAATTGTAAGTATTTGCAAGGCTAATTAAACAAATGCCCCTTAAAATAGCAGTCCAAGCGTAACACACAGCAACTAAAAGCTATTTCATAATTTGTTATTTATTTCTTCAAAAAAACATCACGCTGCTGCAGCAGTCCGTGTCGTAAAATTGTAGCGGTACCTTCGAAACTTTTCAAAACCAATTGTTATATACAGGGTGTAACCAAAAGGTTTGTTTTGTTTAGGGGCGTAAGTACTAAAATTTACATTTCTTCCGTAATATTTTTCTCAGTAACCACAGTTAACAGATTTCCTAGGTTTTTTGGGTATCCTCTTTAATTTTGTAAAATTTACCACAACACGACTAACCGGAAGTGAAAAAAAATTCGATCTTAACGAAATTTGTTATCTGGCAATCTTTGAATGTCAAAATAAAGAAACGAAATATAATCTTTGAATTTAAACAACATTTTCTACTACCGCTTGGCACGACACAAAGAATTATTAGCTACCTAATTTTCAAGATAAAAATAAAAAAAGTCGTATGAAAAATTTTTTAACTGCTTTTTACTTAAATACACAAAGAGCGTATCCAGCAAATTTCATGAATTAAGTGTTTTTGCGGTCCGACCAAGAATGACATTTGTATTAATAGTTAATTTTTAAAAAAGTAATTTTTGATTTGTAATGTTCATGATCTGTAGATACTCAATTGGAGTGGGGAGTTGAACTAATTCATGGTACTCTAATGAAAGGTCTCAACGAAAGGAATTAATTTCTACGGACCATAGCCCTCCCCCTCGACTTCTTATCGTGATCGGGTATATTCCCTTATACCTCAACAACAACAAGAACGGATTGTCGGAAGAGGGTACTCACAAAGGCCGATTGAGACGTCTGCAGGAAATATATCGATTGGTGATGTCAAAACAAAATCTATTTCGGTTTAAAAACATGCGCTTTATAACAAGAGTTGTGCACAATTTACATAGACATACAAGGTTACTGATAAGTCTGGACGCGGTTGATGATCGGGGAAAATATACCAGATATTGAAAAAAATGTTATACAAAAGTTTTGGGGTTCTTCAATCTCTAGTAGGCAGTAATATTTTTAATTGTACAGGGTTGATCATAAAGGCGTGGTGCACCAAAATTGCATTTTTGAATGGAACAATCTGTATAATATTCGATAATTCAATTGTTGTTTATTAATCTATAGCTTTGTAACCTAAAATTTTTAAAGATACTGGCGCCTATTTATGCATGGGATATAGTATATATCTCGGTAAATATAGATTGTATACAAAATATTTCTGTATAAGAGTGTCCCATAATAAGGCAGCATACAGTTTTTATTTTAAAAAACAAATGAGTAACAAAAAACAATTGAATTTTTTTCAATAGCAATGTAACCTTTCATTAGGCTCATTTGATAGAATTTTTTACACCCTTATACAAGAAATTAATTTTGTTTGTTTCGTAATAGGTTAGACCACTGCCTTGCAGTTAATTGCAAACATTTTGAACATGTATTGCGATTTTGACCGCTAATTTCGTTTTGTCTTCAAAGTGTAATAAGAAACGTGCAGGTTCATTTGTTTTATTTTGATGTAGGATATCTAGATTAATGATATTGATGTTATTAGTTAATAAAGTTTTTTAATTTTTTTGACTTTTTGAATAACATACTAAATCATCACAAAGAGAAAAAAAAATATCTATCAAATGAGCCTAATAAAAAAGTACATTGCCTGGTACATTGCTATTTAAAAAAATTCAACAGTTTTTCGTTACATATTTGTTTTCTGAAATACACGCAAGTTATTATAGGAAATAAAATATGAAATAAACTTTTATATAACAAATTTTATGTACAGTTGTTATTTACCGAGATATATGTATACTATATTCCATACATAGTGGGCAGTGGGGCACCCTGTATATTTCCGTATTTTGACACCCTCAATAATACTATTTTTCATTTTTTAAAACTTTTATGCAGTTTCACCATTTCTTCTTCTTCTATTACTTTTTAAAAAAATGGATTAAAAATCAAAATACTTCCCCTTTCCAAAGCTACCAAAAATTTAAATCACTTCAAACAATTGAAGTCTGTTCATAAATGTCACTACAGTCAAATTTAACAATGACGTTTTAACATTAAGATAATATTTTGGATTAAACAAGTTAAGGAAGTCAAATAGTAGCATTTGAATTAGAATTTGTTTCTAATAAGAACAAAACATGACTCATAGACATTCGAAGAGGTACGAATACGCACCACCATGTTACCATTAATAGGTAATTGCTCATGGAATTGACGCAGTTTAGTTACTGGGAAGCTTTGTTAGTCAATACCTTCATTATCGTCGTTATCGGTTATTCATAAAGTTAAATAATTACGCGGATAAACAATAAATTGAACAATGACGTAGAGGTGAGCAAATACAAAGGGTCCAGATTTCAATGGGATTACACTTAGGTACCCCTCGTTTCTTTTGGTGGGACCTACTTCCGTCTATTTTCTTACTAAATGGAAAATACACAACACGTTTGGTAAACGTAACAAAAGTACGCGTATATAGCAATTAGCAAGTTTAAATTAGAAAAATAAGCATTGCACATAAAAACAATAATATACTCAACATGTGTATAAATGTTAATTGGGTGTAAAGAATACGTCCACTATAATTATAGTTGCAAAAAAAAAGTTAAATTGTCTCGATTTTCCAATTCCATAACATCCTACTCCGCGTTCTCAATTACGAGTATCCAGTTAAAAGTAATTATTGTTCATGTATATGGACTGCTCTGAAGTCTGAACAAAAATTATCCATCAATTGGGATTTATCTTATTTGAGATGTAAGACGAGATTCAAGAAATGAGTCTATTCCGCAAATCCATGAAAAACAACATTCAACTACCATGCGATCAAAAAAGAGTAGTTGTCAAGTCACTTTAGAATTTTTGTTTACATGAGAAATCGCATGGTCGGATTCTGACTTGGCCACGCACTTTTTCAAGAATAAGTCAAGGCTTTCTGGGTCTCACTAGCCCCAAAAAATTGTTACTTCTTAAATTTTTCCTCTATAACCGTAGCAAATAGGACGAAACAGAACGATTACCTAGGCAAATTACCAACGTTACCGAGTTTTTTCAAAAATTCCTGCCCCAAGATTAGACCTCTAAACGGGAATGCAAATCAAATTCAATCTTCTCAAAATTTGATGTCACATGAAACCCAGATTTAAGTAATATTACTTCGCCTTCTTGTTATGACGAGAAAAGTGTGCAAACCACAACTCAATTACATAAATTCAAAGAAATCTGACTCATTTTTAATGCTCCAATAATATCGCTTGAATAAATGGCATGGAGTGCAAATCAGAGTATTATTTAATTAAACTATACTTTCCCGTATTCCTTGCGCATCATTGTCGCTTGTGTTTGTATGTTAAAAAGTAGTTTAATTTGTAATCCACATAAAGATGTATCTAATTATCGCTTTTCATCAAAAGATTATTAACTGCTCAAAACATGCAGAACATCAGATTTTCACGTTTCTCACACTTTCACTAGAAATCGCAGTAAAAATAAGAATTATTTATAAATGTAAATAAATTGTTAGAATCCTACATTTAGTGTCCCATTGGATGTGCTAGTACCGCTAGCTATCAGCACGTAGAAGAATGACACTTGGCCTTACTAGAAGCATACGTATGCAAAATTGGATGTAGCAGATGCACGCAATAAAGCAATAAATTATTAAAGCTGTGCACACCTTGAAAGTGTATCGGCCACCTATTGCAATAAAACCAGAATTCTAGGACAATTTCGCTAAATGCAGTTCAATATCGCAGAACGGACGGATCGACGCGACGGACGGACAAAACGCTTTTAATCTTACTAATCACTAGATTATTACTACTAGACTAGACTAGACTACTAGACTATTAATCACTAGAAATTCTAGCCCCTATAGCGTCATGTGCGCCATCCTACATCAACGTTCGGCATAAGTCTGGCGAAATTTAGAAATGTTAAATATACAAAATCTGCATGGAGGCTACAACAAATAGACGAAGGACGACGACGGCTAGCATCTTAATAGATATGGATGATATAGTTTTTACGTAAAATGAGTGACGAATTATTAGCCGTAACCACAGGATCAAAGTTATCCTGATTTCTATTTGCATCGACGGGATATGATAATACAGGGTGTTCCTTAATATGATTTTTTAAGTTTTGTCACCTCTCAAATTTGGAATATAAGTTACGCTAAAGAGTTTACCTCATTGTTCATGTCCATGGTAGTGAGAATCTACGGGATGATGTTTTTTCAGGGGTCATGTTTTATTTTCTGCGCAACGAGAAAAAAATAAAAATCATTTTTCGGTATAGTTAGGTTAATGAAGGTAAAATTTTTAAAATGATCTAGTGGGCTCTGCATTTTTTTGGATAATTTCTTGTTTTTGCTTAGTTTTTACAGTTTGCATTTTTGAAATGGTATCTTACGTGTACATATGTTTTTAATTAATGGACACCATGTACATCGGTATCGAAGATTTTGTGTATATGAACTATGAGTCATAAAATAAGCCTAAGAAATAGTCTCCTCCATATGTACATCGTATTTAGGAACACCCTGTATATTACCATTATCCATGATAAATGATAGGGACATAAGGGTCAGAGAAGATGTTGTAAACTTAATAATGTTGATGAAAGAGCTAAAAAACAAAGGAGATGCACTAATTAAAGTCACCCTATGAACGAGGAGCATGTGATTGTGCGAAGGTTTGTTTCCAAAAAAAAAACCGAGTGGTCGATCCATCGAGTTAAAGGTATGAGAAAACATATTGAAACAAATGGTTTCGGAAAATGGGAAAATGGGCTTCTCCCACTCATATTTTCGACTGGACAAAGCGAAATGGAGATTTATTTATATGCAAACCATTGATTGGGACCTCAAAAAAATTGTGTCTATTGCTATTCTGGGGTGAAATCGAATCATAATATTGCTTTGATTAGATTGACCATAGCGTACTATACAGGGTGTACCAATTTTAAGTATGATAAAAACAAATTGGGCGGCAGAGAGCGTAAAAACAGACATTATTTCCAAATAAACACAAACTTTCGTTTCAGAACTACGCGCGAAGTCCCATAATTTGTTGGGAATGTACTTAGATTTATTATTTGTGTTTATGTAACAATTGTTAACGGCACATGCGTGAGTTGTCCTCGAAGCGTTAGTATCATAATTTGTATTATTTACATTACAACATATTACCATTGTTTATATATTACCCATTCTTATATGTGTGCGTCAAACTAGGAATGATTATAAAATAAATTGCCTCTAAATAACCTCTCTTTTTTAAATACCTACACTTTATACGTTGATACGGGTGTTACGTAATAAAAACTCGAATGTTCATTTACCTACGCAAAACTATGAATCGAATACAAAAATTGCAAGGAATTTTGCTTTTTGCTTGTCGACTGCATTAGATTTTGCCCTTTGTGCTTGTAAACAGATTCGCGATGGTATTTAGCAATCGCAAAACAATGGGTCTCATCAGCGTGAGCCTCATTGTCTTTTAAATTCATAATCTAATGGTCCACGATTATTCTGATTTGATGGCAAATTGCGAAGGTTGAGAATTTCTCTGCGAACAATACGCACGTTTGCCCAATATAAGCCATCCCCAGAACTGGTTCAAACAAAATTTCGTCAGAAACTAAAATATTATTCACATTACCTTCAAGGTCTTTTTGTGCAAAACAAGTGCAAAATTAAAAACAAGTCCCGTATGTAATATTAATCGAACTTAATTTACATATTTTAATTCGGTTTGTTGCCTTCAACTTCAACTGTGTAATGTATAACTACCTTCAAGTGCGTTGTTAGAAATCTGTGGTCATTCTAGCAAGTAATTGGATGAACATGTCGGCCAAATTTCATTACTTTCGTGATTACTATAATGGAATTTTAAATTACTTATGTTTGAAAAACAAATCTAGATGAACTTCAAATGTCATTTTCTCCAACAATTTTTGAGCAAGTTCTAAATGTATAGTCAAAGTCAAACAGTTCATTACACTCCTGAAGCAAACATTTATTTTTGTCTTTAAAATGAAACACGATCCAAGTTTCCAAATCCAAATTCGCTTTTGGAAAATGCAGTTCCGAAGAATTACTTACGGTTTATATTGTTCTTCAGAATTGGAGGTATAATTAACACCTCTGGTGTTCTTCTTGTTTTCGTAAAATCCGCGCAATCCGGTTCCGTGGTTTGTAGATAAATCCACTTTTTGTCTTATTGTCCTCGAAGCTCTGCCATGCGACTTGCCCTCTTTTACAAAAAAACAACTTCTTCTAATGGTTTTTCACTTCTATTTCGTAAACCGCGCATTTTCGCCACACCAAAGCATAACGCGCCAGTTAAAAAGACAGACAGTACAGCGGCACAGCTAATTTGGAAGAGGATGGACCTCGAACTTGAATTCTGTTGGAAAAAGACTGATTTTAAGGAGATTGACTCATGCATTTACACTGAATAGGGCCCTTCAACGTCAAAAAAAGGAACCTCACCACCAATAAAATGCTTTTCAGATTCAATAATGTGTTTTTCATTCGTCATGTTTTGAATTTTTCATTTTAGTTACTACTTTTATAAAATTGCCTGACTACTTAAGAACTGTAAACCTATATTAATTACTGTATAGGCACTTAAAAGTTTTCTTCTGTGGTCTTAGGTATTAGTCGGGTATTAGTTCACATTGGAACCAAAGGGGAAAAACGCAGGAGTTGGGGGGATTGAGGCGGAGAGGGGTCTGAAACTCAATAAAATGTTGGTTTTCAAAATAAACTGACATTCTTCATCCATCAACTGTGACCGTATAAATTAATCGGATTAGTTGGAAGTTCAATCGACGCAGAGTTTAATGCTGTATCGTTCTATAGTAGATAAGCGGTTTATCAATTATAAACCAAAACCGCAAAACAGGTTTTTCGATTGGTATTAAAGGCACAGATATACACAAACAACAGTTTGCTAACCTTATGCATTATATTGGTAACAGATTTATTTATTTATGTATTTATTTTTATTTATCATCCCTCTCTTGTTGTGGGCCCTCAACAGGCTTTCGCCCAATTACAAAGTGACCCGCATAATGCTTTTTAGGTGATAGTCACTGTAATTTAGGTGTAACGTCACTGTATCTCGACAAAGTAGCGTAATTGGTAAGGACAATGTGTTAGACAGAGAAAAAACTATTTGGAATTACAACGTTTTTCTCGCTACTAAACAGTAAACATGCCTGGATGTTGTGTATCACATTGCAAAAATAGATCTGAAAAAGGCTTTAGATTGCCACAAGGTAAAACAATTGAACAATGATATTACTCTCCCCTTTTAAAAGCAGGTGATCACAACGCGGTAGGTCACTTCACAAAATTGAGAGAATCCAAAAATATTTGGTTGTCAATGCCATTTTTTGACTGAATTGTAACATCACTGTAACTGTGTAATTTTGGAATCAAAATGGCGGCCGAATGGCGCTACTTTCTAGAGAGAGTGACTTTATTTAGGTGTACTTAAAAGCGCCCTCTATTGAGCAGCTGTATAAACATGTTTTTTTTAATGTTAATTTATTCTGCCAGTTAAGTAGGTCATTATAACCATGTTAATGATTGCATAAGCTAGTCTGCCTCTTCTTCTTCTAGAATTTTTCTTCAATTTCAATTTCTTGTTTATTGGACTGCGATATCTGACCTTTACATCTGCCTCCTTACTGTGCCAGTCCTCCTTTTTCGTATACGTCTGCTCCAATTCTCAGCATTTATTATAAAAACATCGATGGCAGCGCCTGACTATGAAAGAAATGGCATAAACTAACATTAATCAATAACCACATTAATGCATTTATTACATCGCCTTAATAAACACTTCAATGGCCCTAAAAAATATTCTTTCGTTTTGTCCTCTTACTGCAGCTTTCTTCGTCTCTTCCTCCTCACTGAAATGATGTCTTCTTATATCGTTTATAAGTTCCCAAACAGGTAATAGTCACTTGGCGCCATATGTGGACTATACAGCAAGCACACGCCTCTGGTCAATTTCCCACGTCGATTTCTCCCAAATATTCTGCCGTAATTTGTCTGGGAGTGTCGCATGATAGGCCACAGTTATGTGGCCTTGCTGTGGCCTTGCCTTCTTTAAACTCAATAAGAATACCTTCACAACCCCAAAAGATCGTAGCCATCCTTATGCTTGTTGACTAGCGGTGCTTCTCCTTTTCTTGTCCATTCCATCGGCTTCTTTTCAACACTTTCAGAGGGATTTCTACACAGAGCTGCGAAAAGGAACCAGCACACTCAATCCGACGCTGGTGCTGAACTGTCCAGAATTGTTTGAGGATCCACCTTGCACTAAGTTTATCGTCCTTCCTGCTCTGCTGTCATCTTTCCAGGATTCTCGTACCATTCGAAACGTTTTCTCCAATCTTTCACTACAGGCGGTGAATTTTCCCCATACACCTTGATCTTTAAAATCTTGATGAGAAACACCTTCTGGAGTAAGGAATTTAATTACAACTCGGTAAATACTCGATTTTTGCCATTTCTGACATGGTGTTAAACGAGTGACAATTCTAATTGCGAATTTGCGCTATACCCTCGTATGAACTTAAAAAGGCCGTGTTCATAACTAAAAATAGCCCCCTGTTATTTTGCGTCTCCCTGTGTAATTGCAGATTGAGACCACTTGCTGGACAATTGGGAATAGTCGTGGTCAGCACCTTGACCAACACCAACAGTAACATGTAGGTAGCCATTATGCACGTTATATAGTTGGATATATTTTGTAACTTTTTGTCTCGTACGTTAATTCAAGTATTGTCATTGCATTTTTCGCTTATAAACACAGGTATTATGTCGAGAGATCTCCCCCTCCCGCTCTACCCCATTTACTATCTTATGAGTTATGAGACACTGTTTTAACTATCAAAGAAGATAATACTACCTTTATATTCAACGTGTGACTACGTTGATCATTATTTGTGGTACTGTGGTGCAGGTTAAGGTCTGTACAGGGCCACTCATTTCGTTAGGAAAACAATTAAACTTAATTGATGATTCACAGTGTAGATTGTTACGTGCAGCTGGTGGTATTTCGATTTTTGTATAAAAAAAATTGGTTACGTATGCCACGAACCGAAATTTGACGATATTCTAATTCTTTAGAATAGGATTTTAAACGTCATAAATAAGTAAATGCCATTTTTCATATTTGTATCGATAAAATTTGCAGTTTCACGTTGGTACAAGTGCAATTAATTTGTTTCTATCCTGACAAATAGCATTCTTACTTTTTCAGTCATAAAGTTCCTAGCGTCAGACTAGGCGTCAGAGTACTTATACTCAAACGTACATGACGTTTCAAAGCCAATAAAAAGTTTGCCACTTTTAATTGTTCCGTAGGTATTAATCAGTAGATTACTAAAGATATTATTAAATAACTTTCCTGTATAGGGATTGACGCACAATTTTTATTTTTGATCCCGAATCTTCCATGGCCAGCACCTCCAAATGATGAATCACGTAAGAACAACAGGTCTCCAGGAAAACGGTAGCGGTAACAAAGAGGATTTCGCCACAATTCTAAAATTGTACACGGAACCTTGAAATTCATTTTTCGTTAATGTTAACATTGTTTGTGGTGAGATCTGAGATCCACCAAACATTTGGTTCTTCCCCGCCTCTCTGTCAAAAACACTTATCTGAGATGAAAGCGACATTGAAAAATTCTCCAAAAATATTCAGTAATTAAATTAATTAATTTCATTTCAATTTATAGCATATCTGTACCGCTTTTGTAAACAACTCCTAATTTCCTGCCATGTTTCCGTTTCTCTCCGGAAATAACTAGTAGAGAAATGTTTCCTTCTCCACCTATTGACGTCAATTTTTTATCCCTTATCCCGTTCCGTGGCTAATTATCGTCGTTTAATTTTCGAGATTACTTTATGATTGCGGTTTGTTTTAAACTCGGCCACGCTCAATTTTTCAATAATCCAGTATTTAGTTAGGCGTTTATACAGAATGATAAATTAATGTAGAATGTTTGGTAGTTCCAAGAAGCCAGAGAATGGTATATCGGCAGGGGTGAGTGCGGTTCGCGGTTTCCTTAAAAATTACCAGCGTTATCTGGGTTATATCGCACAAAGTAATTTTCCTTTCCTCACCCTTATGCTGACATCATCTACACAAATGACCTTTTTGAATCAATGTTTTTTTTTATTTATAGCCATCGGGATGGCGAAAGTTGAGAAGCATCGTTCAATGGACACCGTTCTTCCAAATATACAAAAAGCAACGGTATCCTTGGGTGCAGTTGGCTGGACACCAAGGAAACTTTAAGGCAGGACCTGACCAAGGCACTATTCTCAAAAAACTTAGCGCTAAGGAAGAACAATGCTTTAAGGTAAGTTAGTAGTATGATCTTTGGAAAGACATCAATTTTGTTATAGCTCCTTATGAGTGATGCACTACGGCCGTATGTTCCTGAATATAAAGGACAAGTAACTAGCGAAGATGGCGACTGTTCTTATATTCAACTTCAAGATTTATTAGGAGATTTCAATTCACCATGCGTAATGGATTGTAAAATAGGTGTTAGGACATATTTAGAAGAAGAATTAGCGAAAGCAAAAGAAAATCCAAAATTAAGAAAAGATATGTACGAAAAAATGATTCAAATTGATCCTAACGCTCCAACGGAAGAAGAGCACAGACTGAAAGCGGTAACGAAACCTAGGTATATGGTGTGGAGGGAAACAATATCGTCCACTGCAACGTTAGGGTTTAGAATCGAAGGTATTAGAAAATCAGACGGATCTTCCAGTAAAGATTTCAAAACGACCAAAACTAGAGAACAGGTGATCCAGGCGTTTAGTGAATTTACCGACACATGCTCACATTCCATTGTAAGTACCCTTGTTGTCCATGTAGAGCCGGCGCGAACATGTTTCTGTTTTAGCCCAAATACATCCAGAGACTGCAAGCTATCAAAGCAACCCTCGAGAATTCCGAATTTTTCAATAGTCACGAGATAATCGGAAGTTCGCTGCTTTTCGTGCACGATCGCTACAACGCGAATGTATGGTTAATTGATTTTGCCAAATCCTTACTGTTACCAAACGAAATCAAAATTGACCACAATTCGTGTTGGAAGGTTGGAAATCACGAAGACGGATATCTTATTGGTATTAATAATATTATCTCCATATTCGTTACGTTGTTGGAGAAACAAAGAGTTTGCGTTACGCCGCCATTAAATTTATCAGATCCTACGGATTCCATCGAATCTAAGGGTATAGAAAAAGAAGAAGCTTTAGTTTCCTGAATCAAGCTTTATTTACTGTTCTGTATTTATTAAATTATCCAGTTGTTTTTCTTTGTTATGTTTTTTCCCTACTGATTAGTGTTGGACGTGATTTGTTTGGAGTGATAGAACTATTATTTTGTTGTAACGAAATCAAATAGGTTTTGTTATTTAAGTTATTTATTTTAATATATACTTAATTTTATTACGATTTAGTTTTGTTAGTTAAATACTTTTAGTTCAATGTCCGTTTAGCACAAAATGCACTGATGTAATGTACCTAATTAATTAAGTAATATAAGCGTTTAAATTATTTTATTTATTTCAGCTTGGAGCATATTCAGTAGGTTTTGAGGTAATCTTCGGTAGGTCATTCCTATCCTTGAGTAAAAGTTGGCAGATAAATAAAATACAACGAATACAAGGAATTGAGCAAAATTGATCTTCTCCATATATTTCGGCGGGGTGAGTGTAGGGAACGTGTGAGAACAAGTAAGATTATTCGCATGTATTAAAAATCAAACTACACTCCCCTGCCTCCCGAAGATCCTTTCACCAAGAAACAAGGTCTAAGCAAAAAATGTTACGTTGAAGAAAGGTTAGCCTCAAAGAATTCCTCTAACAAACACTCGATCATAGGATGGCGCATCGAAAAGGAGACACCATATAGCCCGAAAGTTAAAAGGGGCATAGCTTAAAAGACAATTTCCTCATTCCTCTTTGACGATTCTTAAGCGATAGGTTTACTACGAGTGACTTTCGATTACCGATAATTAACATGGGACACATTCCCACGCACATAATTTTTGGCACGAAATTTTAAAAAAAATGCCATTTTCTATGCTCTCGGAAAAACAGAATTTACGTATACTTGAAACATATAGGTCGTGATTAAAAATCGCTTTAAATCAATTGTGATGACAAAATGAAATCAGCAAAAGAATCTTGTGTCAATAGGTAACATTTTGGTGACGATGTACAACGTCAATATCATCAAATGTAGTAGCGCCTTCAAAATGATCCTTTGAACATCTTTTTAATATTATCGTTGAATAGCGAAACCACTCGCCAACCTAACTAAGAAGAATACAACGTGGGTATGGAACCCGCGCCCATACTAGCTCAAGCAGACCCCAGCCTGCCATACGTGTTGCAGATGAATGATACACGTTGTTTACTCTATGATGCTACCAACTACGCCGTGGACGCATGTCCACTGTACGGAGAGAAGAAAAATTAAAGACCCGTCGAATACACTAGTCAATTGTTGAATGCGGCTGAACAAAATTACGTGAGGCTGTAGCTGTAGTCTGGGCAGTAAAGAAGCTTAGAGGTTAGTTGGAAGGATCGGTACCTATAATCCAAGAGATCATCAACCGTTGAAGTGGTTAATGAACTCCAAATGGGTGTTTGCCAAAGTGGATATTTGTAGTTGAAGATAACGCCAGCAGATGATAGAGCTATTTGCTCTAAAACAGGTCAGTGCAAAAAGTTGTGCCAAAACGCTCATAAAAGTGATTATTCCCCTAAATGGCTATCCAGAAGTCGTAAGCAGGAATGGTGTCCAATTTATTGGGAATGTAATGCAACAGGTAATTCTAGTTTACCACCCTGAGTCCAATCACATAAAGGGGTGCAATCGCGATTTCGGAATTGGTTATTCTTACAGATCGAGATCACACCTCTTGCGAAAACAAAATACTCGCAATTAGGTTTTTTTTTTTTACTGTGAATCTACGCAACATACTCCTGCATATCTGACCTTTGCACGTGAGTTGCGTACCCTAAGCACGTGCGACGAGATCTACGATCAATTTTTGAGACCGACATTAAGCACGCTACTAAGCCCCAGTTGCACCAACAAAATTAAGAAAATCTATGGCAACGATTATTAACGAGCCCCTAGCGAGTTTATAATTTTGCGGTGTCTGTCCGTCCGTTAGCACGATAACTCATAAACGAATGGACCGATTACGATGAAATTTTGCAGGTGGATTCTTTATCAAATTTGTAGATCGGTAGATTGTAGCCCAAAAAATAAGGAAGGCCCTTGTAACATCTCCGTGAGTTATGATCCGAATTGCATGACATTCAATATGCGCACAGCTGTAGCCATATAAAACGCAATTCCAAAAATTGGGCCCAATCGATCAACATTCACAGTGCCCTTTTCGCATCACGACAATTTACAAACCGGCTAGCAAACTTTCTTATTTATGAATGTATTTAAATGAAATTTGATACATATGCACTTTGAATAAAAGCAAATTTAACGCCAGTTTCAAAATTTCGATTTGCGCATTCGCTGTGCCAACTATCTTATTTATGCAAGCAATTAAATGAAATTTCATACATATACACTTTAGATAAAACTGATAAAAGCAAAACTAACATCAGGTTTAAAATTTGGTTTTGGACATGCTATAGCCATACCCAGGAGCTCGTTTTCTATATTTGTTTAGTTTATTAATAAGTACAATCGTTGCTATTGTATATTAAGTTATGCTTAACAGGGATACCATTGAATAAGATTACTTAATTTCGACGGTGCAATTGGCCCTTAGTGACGTTGATGGAGACTCTTCCAGAAGCACGAAGTCATCACGAAAAATCTCAAGACCGCAGACACGTGTTCCAAGACAAGCATAATCGAAATTTATGTAGGTACATTACAATGTTGGCGATGGAGTATTAGTCAATACCCATACAGTGAGCAAAGAGTAAGCTGGTTATACAGCAAAACTAGCACTCCGCATGGACGGTCCAATCAAATCCTGGAAGTAGTGACACCAGATACATTGGGGAATATCTAGGTTATCTCTCTTTAATACCCGCAAGTTGGAAGTGATGGTATTAAGATATGTCGACTCGCATGTCGGGTGACGTATGGTCTTTGTCACGAAACGTAAAAAAGCAGAGGCAACCGCCAGTTTCAATTTTACAGACTTTAATTAATTTGACGTTTAGAATGTGTGTAGTGCATTCGCGCGTTCTATTACTTGAAAATCATCTATTTCGTGTTGCTTATTTTATTGAGTAAAGAATTTGACTTACAGTTTTTGATGATGAAGATACATTATAAATACAACCTAACCCCTAGTAGAAAACTGGCAGTTACACGTTTAAATGACCAAAATTGTGTACTTTTAGGGCATTTTTTAAGAATATAAAAGGGGGGGGGGTATCGTCACCTTGAGCGTACGAATGTCTGGGTACTTTAGCATTGAAAGGAAATGATAATTGTTTCATTTATTATCACTCGAGTTGGTATATTATTTAACCGTGAGGAAGCTAAAAGGAATAAGCAATATGAAGTAATAATCGCGGTTAGAAATGCAATTTTATTTCACATGTAAGTTGAATAGGATCATAAATACTGCTTTACGTATGTATATTTGAAATTAGGTAAAAGAATGAGTCATTGTAATAAAATGTAAGCGAGTAGGGTTCGATAAAAATCGACGCTAAAATCGCGCTAAGATATAAACAATTCGGCATAGTGCGGTAACTGGAAATTAATTACAGTATAGGGGTATAAATATAGTTTGTATAATGTATCTTTGATCGCCAACAAAAGCCGATGGGTATGAGATGAAATCAATGCAGCAACGCGACTAAAAGAAAACACTGCGTCCTTGTCGGTTTTTTAGAACATACGCCTATACAACCTGTAAGTGAAAATCGTGTGAAAAAAGTTCTTTCACGGTCTCAGTCGCCAAACCTGCGCCAGTTGTCTTTCGGAGTCGAGCCGTAAGCGAATCGTCTTTGAGGCAAGACGTATAAAAATGAGGTTATACCCAGAACCAAGTATCATCTCAATAGAGCTGTAGCCCGAACAAAATTTCCAGCAGCATTTTTGAGAAAAGCGAAGACGTAAAGATTTCAACGAGCCTACGCCCTCTAACCATCCAACCCGTTCCACCAGGACCAGAGGCAAGGAATTCTCGAATTCTACAGTCGGTCCGTGTGCTATTAACTAGATTCAAATCAAGGAGCCGGGACCAAACCCATTTCACATTGAAGCATCCACAAAAGCGCATCTTAGTGCATAAATAATCAAGGTATTTATAAACAATTAGGTACCTGCCTCGTAGTAGTGCCCTGTTGTTGTATTGCCTTTTATCGTAGCTTGCCCCGTTGTAGATTATAAAATAGCGTTGTAGCCATTTAGTGCAGTAAAATCGAGCGCGTATCTCGCTTAGTTTAGGAGAAAAATTTTACCGAAGTATAACTAAATGAGATGTATATCATCTTTTAGTGAATTTTAAGCCCTATCCGAATTAAATAGTTACAACTTTTTTTAATAGGGCACATTTTTGTAAATTAGCAAAATGTAACGTTTTGGAGGCGAGTCAATATTCACGTTTTCATTGATTTAACTCCCTTTATAAGTTTTATTAATTGAGCTATAGCTTTCAAATTTTCAAAGTTTATAGAAGAAAGTACAGCGCACATGATAGCAATTCAATTTTTTCTGTATCGCTAACAGCTTTTGTTTAAATAATTGATAAACCACGGCATCGACAAATTGGGTATTGAAATTTTCGACATGCGAGCAACTTGTTTAAATAATAAAAGTACGTAGCTATATATATCGTACCAAATAACGTTAAAACATTGAAAAAGTTTTTAGAAAAAGAATTAGGTCAATACCTTTTATGGTTTTCGAAATGTGATAGATTAAAGGTTGACGCGGTGCGGTGTTGGCGCGCTTATTTAATGCTTCTACACAGATGCAGCGAGGTAGTCATGGCGTACTCGTATTATAATTTGAAATTTTGCATTTGATAATATTACTTACATATTTTAATTAACAAAATTTTATTTTTATTTATATTTCTAAATTTTCTTCGTCATCAATTTGTTGTTCACTTTTTTGCATCAACTGATTGTTACAATTGCTGCTATTACATTTACAGTCCAAACAGCATTTGACTCCTTCTTTTAAACAAACACATTTATTGTTGTCGCACTTTCTATCGGCACAAAAAATTGTAAGTAGACCCCTAACGTTGTCTGGAATTGGGGGTTTTTCTGTATGGACTGTTTCCCAAGTGCCATTTTGATTTGTCCATCCATATTCAGTAGGATCCATTTCCGGTATATGGCATAAATGACTATTCGTCCAAATCTTCAATTGATATATACACCTAAACAAAATTAATAATGTCAGGAAAAATCTCGAGAAAAATAAATATGAAAAAGTGTTCACCTACCTCAGTACGTGCATCTTAAATGCATCATCTGTAGGAGATAGTTGAGAGGCACACTTATTTGAAGACATTGTCTGTTTATATCTTAGATCATTCAATGATTTAATTTTTAAATCTTTATTTCGGAAAAGATGTAAAGCACATTTCGTTGCAATGTCAATAGCTTCTGGTACTGTTACATTTGAAATTTTTTGAAGTTCCTTAAAAGATTCATAACCTTTGTTTGCAGTGTCAAATGCCATTCTCTTGCCAATTCTAAAAAATGCGCTTGTTGTATTACAGCCTGTTAATGCGTGAAGCGACAATAACGTTTTTTATAGATCTTCTCCAATATTATTAACAATATCCGTAATAGAAATTAATCTTTTTTTGTTTATGTGTCCTAATTCTATGAATAAACGTTTGTTTACGCTGTTATCAATTTGTACGTAGAAGTATATCAACAGAAGGAATACGTCTGTATCCACTGATCTGATTAAAACATTCTCGTTTTTACAAATGTTAAAATCGTGTAAGATATGGAGTATTATTCTAGTATCGGCTTCGGGATGATTGGAACGTTTATTCATAGAATTAGGACACATAAAACAAAAAAAGATGAATTTCTATTACGGATATTGTTAATAATATTGGAGAAGATCTATCAAAAACGTTATTGTCGCTTCACGCATTAACAGGCTGTAATACAACAAGCGCATTTTTTAGAATTGGCAAGAGAATGGCATTTGACACTGCAAACAAAGGTTATGAATCTTTTAAGGAACTTCAAAAAATTTCAAATGTAACAGTACCAGAAGCTATTGACATTGCAACGAAATGTGCTTAACATCTTTTCCGAAATAAAAGATTTAAAAATTAAATCATTGAATGATCTAAGATATAAACAGACAATGTCTTCAAATAAGTGTGCCTCTCAACTATCTCCTACAGATGATGCATTTAAGATGCACGTACTGAGGTAGGTGAACACTTTTTCATATTTATTTTTCTCGAGATTTTTCCTGACATTATTAATTTTGTTTAGGTGTATATATCAATTGAAGATTTGGACGAATAGTCATTTATGCCATATACCGGAAATGGATCCTACTGAATATGGATGGACAAATCAAAATGGCACTTGGGAACCAGTCCATACAGAAAAACCCCCAATTCCAGACAACGTTAGGGGTCTACTTACAATTTTTTGTGCCGATAGAAAGTGCGACAACAATAAATGTGTTTGTTTAAAAGAAGGAGTCAAATGCTGTTTGGACTGTAAATGTAATAGCAGCAATTGTAACAATCAGTTGATGCAAAAAAGTGAACAACAAATTGATGACGAAGAAAATTTAGAAATATAAATAAAAATAAAATTTTGTTAATTAAAATATGTAAGTAATATCACAGATAAAATACTGTGTATCTGTGGTAATATTATCAAATGCAAAATTTCAAATTATAATACGAGTACGCCATGACTACCTCGCTGCATCTGTGTAGAAGCATTAAATAAGCGCGCCAACACCGCACCGCGTCAACCTTTAATCTATCACATTTCGAAAACCATAAAAGGTATTCACCTAATTCTTTTTCTAAAAACTTTTCCAATGTTTCAACGTCATTTGGTACGATATATATAGCTACGTACTTTTATTATTTAAACAAGTTGCTCGCATGTCGAAATTTTCAATACACAGTTTGTCGGTGCCGTGGTGTATCAATTATTTAAACAAAAACTGTTAGCGATACGGAAAAAATTGAATTGCTATCATGTGCGCTGTACTTTCTTCTATAAACTTTGAAAATTTGAAAGCTATAGCTCAATTAATAAAATTTATAAAGGGAGTTAAATCAATGAAAACGTGAATATTGACTCGCCTCCAAAACGTTACATTTTGCTAATTTACAAAAATGTGCCCTATTAAAAAAAGTTGTAATTATTTAATTGGAATAGGGCTTAAAATTCCCTAAAAGATGATATATATCTCATTTAGTTATACTGAGATATTTTTTTTTGCCGCATTTCAGAGGTTATTTTACTGTACTAATATCAACAATTAATATATTAATGTAAAGACAATTTTAACTATACCTACTTGACATTCAGTCGGTGTTTTCTGACACCATTTGCTTGTAAAATTTTCGACGAGTGCCTGGACATTTCTTAAGATATTTACGTATTGCAATTTGCTTTTTTATTGTATATAGTATTTGTAAGAATATACGTAAGTAATTTCCTTTTAGCACCTGACTTTTTTTTATTCAGTTAACATTAACTTGATTTCATATACGTTTATAAATAAAATTTGAATATTTCCTATATTTTCTATCAATGCGAACTATGATTTTGCGTTATTATTTAACCGTTTACCCTTATCCTTGACGCCAGCTGAGGATTATATCAACCGACGAGCATCCGAGGCATACCAATATAATTACACAACAAGACCCACCGGCCACCCCCTATTTAATTAACCAGAAGAAGTAGGACAAAAGGTACATTTGTAAGATCCGTTCCAGCGCGTACCTACTTCCGAGTGCCGTGAATATGGTTCCATAAGAGATGAGAGGCTCTATTGATGCCAGTGACGAATAGAGGGAGAGGGCTCCTAGAAACACCCCTCGGTGTTGGGCTTCCGCCCCCACCCACCTTAATTCTATTAATCCGTCACGGATGGACGCACATTCCTAAAATGCTCAAAATAAAGTCTATACAAATGCATCATTTAAAATACGATCACAGAAACAAATGCATAGAGGTAGAAAAGTGATAACCTCAAACTATTGACATGAACCGGATATCGATTCTGACACAGATATCAATGAATATCCACGATAAAACGCAATATAGAAGCATTGTATTGATATACCGAATCGCCGCTATCAAGTCATACTGTTTACGAATCTTGAACAATAGACGTAAACACTTGTTAATATCGGTATACCCCGCCAATGATGATAAAATTGTTTATTGATTTATCTGTCCGTCTACACGAAAACAATTTTCAAAAACTTAATGCACAGATTGTTAAGTAAACAAAGTCGCTATTCATTATAGGGATGTGATTTGTTACGAAATTGTTTCAGAGGTATTCTACCGGATCAATGAAAAGAATTCTTCACAACTACAAAATATTTAATTTATTCAATTCCGAATTTTTACATTTGTCTATTTTGGAAATGACCAACTGTCAGAATTGACTGTCGCCAACAGGAAATGAAACAGATGTGAATGTGTAGAAATAAAATAAAAGTTATACAAAATTGGTATGCGGTATGCAAACGCTTTACCTTAATTGTAGCTCTAGAGAAATTAATAACACATCAATAATCAGTACAGTAGGTCAGCATGGCTTATCGTGATTTTTTTAATTAAAATTCCAAACTAATCGATGCAATAATCCTTGACGATCTGTACTTGAGGCATTTTTGCAAAATTTGTAATCGCCGCGTTACTCATTGGTAAATCTGTTATCGTATCTATTTGGCACTAGATGATTTTTGTGATAACTATTTGTAATCTACTATTTTAGATATGGTTCAGTAGTAGGTACTATCAATTGTAACCATTTTCTTTCGAACAGCTGTCGCTGTACAATAAAAATCGCAATAGTAGTTCAGGTTGGTTTGCCATTGATTTTATTGTCCTTACCATACATGCAATTATTGCAATATCGATAGTTACTATTTCAATGTTTTCGTGTTTACAACTTGTCATATCTCGGAGGTAAATTTTGATGAAAGCCAGATCGTAATACGCTGAAAATTATGTTGAGCAAAAGACAATGGATAGCGTTCTTGTGTGTATTTGTGGGTTACGCGTTGTTTGGTGCTTCCGTGTTTTACTTCATCGAATCCGTGGAAGAAGCGCAACGAGCATCGGCGGAAGAAAAGCAGAAGCAGGAAATTAACGGTATTAGTTCAAATTAACTTCAACGAGGACTATAGTAATCCGTTCTCGCATTTAGATTTAATCCGAGCGAAGTATCCGCCTCAACTACAGGAAGAGCTGTTTTACAAGATTGGTAACTATTGCAAAAAGCCCGTTGGTGATACCCCTCACGATTCGTCGACAGCAAAATTGGAATGGACCTTTTATCATTCTGTCTTTTTTGTTTTAACCATACTATCCACAATCGGTAAAATGGTTTATAAGCTCCTACAGGGTAGACACGCGTGTAACGTTGCTCATTTTAGGATACGGAAATTTATCACCAACAACAACTTTCACGCGCGTGTTTATGATTATCTACGGAGTTGTGGGGATACCCATTAATGGCATTGTGATAATTACTCTGGGAAGTTACTTTGGAACGACCGTAAGTATATTACACATTTTTTTAGTTTTAGTTAATCCACGGTTAGCTCTCTTTAATAACTTATCCTGGCCCCCTTTACTCAGTAAATTTGATCTTCTTTGGTTTTCCACCTGCTAATTTAAAATCTGATCGCTTCCGCCTTTAACCACCTTGATGATAAATAATTACACAGAATTAAAATTTGGTTATATATATTAAAATTTTGATCAGCTTTCGATTTCAACCTTCTACTTCTTGCAGATTTAATTAAAATCCCCAATTTCAAAAATTTTACGAAAACAATGGTGGTTCTCTACTTCTAAATACCGAAATGACAGAATGTCACTAATGGAAATCCTTGAAGGATACGATCTATACTGAATATAAAATAACCATTATATATTTGTGAGACGTTTTTGAAATCCTTTAGTTGTCCAACTTTGGAAATCCGGGTTTGGCCTCTAATTTTTATTCGAGTAAAATGAGTTTCTTATTTCCAACTGGTAGCGGTAGATAGCGTTTTGATCTACAAAATTATACGGAATGCAGAATATGGTAGACTCCAATGATGAAATTAATTGACGAATATTGAATTTCACACCGAGCGGTCTAAGCGGATGTTTATAACACGTAATCCCTTGATCGAATAGTCCTCTTATTTACTAAGTCCACGTTAGAGTATTTTTTTTAGGTCGGTAAATATTGTACAATATGATGATAATTAGCACGTGTCGAAATGGGAAGTTTTTTCACACGATTTAATTTGCGTTGCACAATTGATAGTTTTTCCCCAAAACCCCACCGGTTCTTTGTTTCGAAAATGGATGTTGTTTCTATGTCCGAAAAATAATTGTCCGATTACCCCAATTAATAAAATTTCACGTTTTTCGCAGATGATACAAACCAAAACTTTACTCGCTAGGGATCAGAATGACCACCTTCTCTTCCTTTTAAAGAAGTAAAGTGTGTTTTTTAGTGGGAGAAAGTTTACAAACATAATCCATTTGTAGAGCACCGGACCTCTAAGGTTATAGAAGGCCCTTCTACAAAATCCATTTTTCTGCTAAACGGTGTAATGGTTTTACATCGAGAGATTGGATTTTTATTCAAAATTGGGACACAAATAAGCATCATATCCCTAACGCCAACAAATTATGAAACTGGTATATAGTCGGGGCCACGTATACTTGGGCATGGCTTATTTTTAAAATCAAGTGGTTTAATATTCAGGCGACGTCAGTCGACGGCTAATCGACGTGTTGTTAATGCGCACCGGTAGATGTCTCCACTGTAATCTGTCAAATTATTTTCATTTAAGAAGAGTAATAATTTGACTTGTGTGGTGGTGAATTATCAAAGTAGAAGAAATGTTATAATTATCTACGTGTGCGCGCTGATTGTAACATAACCTGCGCCTTGCGTACGTAATAGTATATTATTCAACGAGTGAGAAAGTTGGCAATTATTCACGAAGATAAGATTTGCGCCACGAGTCGAAGACGAGTGGCGCAATTTATCTGAGTGAATAATGCCTTTCTCACGAGTTAAATACTATACTTTTTCTACTTGTATTCAATAATTACAGTAATAATAACATTATGCATAATGGTAAACGTATTATGTCATCAAACAATTGACAAAATTAGCAATGTACCTAAAATCCGGCGGAGTTAGAATTATATCGTCGTCACTGCTTATCAAGATTACACTACTGTCCATTTTCACGTAATTTTCACAAAACTGATTTCTCGTAATTTGTTTGATTGACATTAATGTTTGACACCTGAATTGATCGCGATCCGAGATCTTGATTTTTGCTACACACATGTTTCCAAGGCAACCTACAATGTGACCTGAAGAGTAATGACAAACTCGGAATACGATTGGCTGACAACAGTTGAATAATGAAAACATATTGAATAATAGATAACTTTCTCAATTAAAAACGCATCAGTATTCTACCTATTATTTAATATGAGTAGAAAAACAAGATATCCTAACCTTAGGTATTAATTATTACATTATATTTCAGATGGGATACTGGCAATTCGTGTTAATCTCAAATACATATTGAATTTGAAGCTTTAGAACAGGAAAAGCAGTGTAGTGACATTTTACTTAACCAGTGTCCTATAATTATATGCACATGTAAAAATGACAATATTTTAAGCAAGTGTATATCAGTATATGGATAAACAAAAAATTTTAATTTCACAACAATTGTATATTACCAATAAAACGCTCCGCAAATGACCAGAAGTTTTTTAAGAAAAGGAAACCGTTTCTTGATGTATTTATCGTAAAAACGTAAAAATAGGGAATAACCAGGTGTCAAATGACAGACAAAAGATTAATGCAAATGCAAGACGTACGTTTTGGACCGGCAATATGAATTGCACAGCAGACTCAAGTTGCGAATTGCCATCCTTTTCTAATAAGCTGCAGTATGTGTCAGACTATAAGAGACAAAGTGAACAGTAAGTTTATTATTACGATATACATCGATGAGTCATACCCAAGTATAGACGGCGCAGACAATACCACCAGTCATGATTGGTTTTCCCCAATCTTAAATGATAAAAGCCATAGATTAAAAAACAATTTTTAATTAGCAAAGTTAATAAAAACAATTCTTTAATCTATGTAAAAGCACTGCAATCACAGCTTTTGCAATCTTTCATTCAGGCAAAGATCATACTACACTAGATAGACAGCGCTGTATAAATTTTAGACTCTCATAATTCGTCCCGCCAAATAAGTCGACTGCGTCCTCCAGCGGCTATGTTTTTATGAGAATAGTACAAACTACCTGGCGGGGTAAGAAGACGCGCGAAATGGCAAAGCACAGTTATTTTTAGAATAAAGGGCTATTGTATGGGATATCGGTGTCATTCTTAAGCGCAACCTTGTGTGGGTGTTATAGATGTTTTTATCTGGTTACCTTACTGTAAATTAAAATACCGAATATTCACATCTTGTTTTAAATTAAATTTTTTATCGTAACACAACGAAGTGAGGTAAAGCTTATGTGCTCGTGTTTCCGTCTGTCCGTCCATCCGTTCCATCGAGATCTCGGCCCCTGGGCCACCTAGAGACTTCGGGTTTACGCTAATTGATAGCCGTTATGGTCTATATTTGCCCATTTCGATCAGTTTCGTATTTTCCATATTTTGCGCAGACTGTGCAATGCCAACTTTCATACTTATGGAGATATTTCTTTGAAATTTTAACCACAGACGCTTCTAGTTCCGACTCACTTTAGCTGGACACAATTTTATTATGTAGGAGGCTAAGCGGGATATCTCGTTTATCCCAATCATAAAATGCTTAATTACAACAAATCTAAATTAGATAAATGTGTGGTTACAATGTAAATATGCCTGGATAAGTAGGTGCATATTATCACAGATTTATAGTATATTTAAATCTGTGATATTATATTTGAAGATTTGCTAAAGTATCGTAGATACGTGAAACTAAAAGTTTTCAGAAATTATGCTAAGAACAAAAACGCTTTTGCAATTATTAATTTAACCCGAAAATCTGGAAAATGTATTGGTTAGCGCTGGTTAAAAAAAAGCAAAGGGAATATTGTGTACAACTTTCAAATTATTTCTTTCATTGTAACGTCCTGACTGTAATAGAATCTACCTCGTCTTGAATGACGCCCACTTACAAATGTAATTTTATCCCAATGATAGTGAGGAGTGTTCAGTAGGTCATGTTTATGTGTCTCGTGTTTAGACAATAATCACTCTTTGTATTTATGATATGATTCGAACTCGTACGAAGACGGCTTCGGATGAATCAGTTACGTTCTTAACTTTGAAAGCCCCCTATAAATATTTTTATGGAACTACTTAAACGCGAAACAACTCTTGCATATACGCTGGCTATCTAGTGTAGTATGATCTTTGATTCAGGACATAAATCACTATCCCATTTTACTTCCTAGTATTTGATAGGCGAAGAAAGGCAAGAAACGTATTTCTTTTAAATTGTATTTCAGTTAAATATGAACCATCCATTACTTTTTAGACAAAAACACCTAATTTCTTGGAAAGTTAATAGACGTACAACGAGAAAAAAAACAATTAGCTCCTTTGAAGCGTTTAGGCTGCATGTGGAACATTTTAAACTTATTTTTTCGTCGACCTCTCGATAACAATATAAATTACTCCTTAGTGACTAGTACAATGATGAAGCTTGTTAATCGTTAGCAACCATTAATGGTTAGCAACCAACCATTATACGTTAGCAACCATTAATCGTTAGCAACCACTTATACATAACAACCATTTTATTAAAGGGAAATGACAATTATATAACAATTCACTTTCGGCAACAGCTGAGGACTTCCATCCACCTAACCATTTTAATCTCGGTTTTAATGTAGCGAGATCAGCAGCCAGTATGGTCGCCAAACGATCTCAGCAAAGCATATCCTGATGTATGTATGTGTAGCTCCTCGGATAAGGTATTGTTAAGGTATTTAGTTACTTTACCTTCAACATTGAGTACGTCGACCACAGGGATGAACATTTCCATATCTTTCACTGTTAATACACGTACTTTAGTACAGTTGCAAAAGAATTAATTACATTCTAATTTCACATACCTTTTCAAGGTAAAATGTCAACGTGACATTTTCGGAAATATCTCCTTTCAAATTCATTGTATTCCATCAATTGCCGAACTGATCGAAACCGTTCCAATAAGTTTCTTTTGATTTGAGTGGATATAATGTTAAAATCGTCTCCGCAGCAGAGCAAGCAACATAATCTTCCACTGCGATTACGAGGACTGACGGGACAGCATAAAACAACACATTACTATAGCAACGACAATAGCTGTAATTTAGTGAAAAATCGTCGGAGCTCATAATTTCGTTTGTAATTTCTTGTAGTTGAATTTAAAATTACCTACCCCAGTGAAGTCGACGAAAAAACGTTGTATGCAATTCATGTATAAATCGGCGATTATTGGTTCGTTCGAATTTAAACATCTCACTCACCATAACACTCATTGCATAAATAACTATTAAAATTAATGTTCCGATTATCTGGTTTTTACTGGTATCATGTGAAAAATCCAAATAGTTGAATCATAAAGTGCGATCTTACTCCGTGTGTAAATAACGTAACAAGTAACTGGCCTAATTTTTAGCTTCCTAGCATGTGCTAGGTAGCTATTGCGATAGCCGTTTTTTGAACATTTCAAAATTTCATCAAATGTCGACGTTTTGGACCATTTTAAGCAACTTTTAAAGAATAAAATTTTTTTCCGTCTGTATGTACGTACGTTTGTTGGCAATTGGCAATTTTCTGAGAAAACGGCTCGACGGATTTTGTTGACATTTTGTATACAGGGTGATTCCTATAGTACCTGCCACCGTTTGGGAGCGTGTAGGTGGTGCGTAGGGGAGTATTTTGATATAGGACACTTGGGGTCGGAAATCTAAAATAAGGGTGCCAGAGCCAAATTTACCTTCTGGAATTTCGCGCCTGTAGGTAGGCAACCCAACCGGCCGGCGGTGCACCCGGAGCGATCTCAGGCGGCGATGTGTGGCTGACACTTGAAATGGGTGCTTAAATGACCCAAGTATCGATGTGCATCACGAATCTGTGTGTAAAGTTAAGCCTCCGTCAGCTTACCTGCAATTGCCCTGTCTCGCACAGTCGGAAGTGAACTTCTTGAAAGACCTGTCTGCAGGGTAACTGACGGTTTGGATACCGCTCAGCGTACGCTCGTCGTGCAGCTCGTGCGTTACCATTTGCCAATCCGTACATGAAGTGCATGTCCGCGTATTCCGTGTTAGTAAAACGTGCCATAGTGTTTATTCACTTGATACGCGTCGTTGCAGACGGGATTTCGTGGGTTTAAACAAAATTCTGATCAAGTGTCAGCCACACATCGCCGCCTGAGATCGCTCCGTGTGCACCGCCGGCCGGTTGGGTTGCCTACCTACAGGCGCGAAATTCCAGAAGGTAAATTTGGCTCTGGCACCCTTATTTTGGATTTCCGACCCCAAGTGTCCTATATCAAAATACTCCCCTACGCACCACCTACACGCTCCCAAACGGTGGCAGGTACTATAGGAATCACCCTGTATGTTTTAGGCATACCGAACAGAAAAATAACGGGCCGGATTTTTGAAAAAAAATTTTGGAGCGCCGTAACGGCATCGAACTTTTTTTTTCAAATAGCAACCTAAAATTTTTATTCTATTATTTGGAAGACCTTATTTTCCTGTGTACAACCTACAAAAAATTGGGCCGGGTTATATTACCAAAAAACGGAGAAAAAAATTGTCAAAGTCAAAAAATTGTGTTGCATGTGTGCAAAACGCAACGATCTTGTTTCTGAAGCAATTTAAACGAAATTTCTATGGTAAGTCCCTTTAATAAAAGCAAACAAAATTCATGCGCAAAAATCGTGTTGCGCATGCGCAGAAATGCAACTTTCTTATTTATGGAACAATTCTAACGAAATTTAGATGGTAGGTCCTTTTAATAAAAGCTAACAAAATGCATACGCAAAAAATAGTGTTGCGCATGTGCAACATCCAACTTTCTTATTTAAGGAGCAATTTTAACGAAATTTGGATGGTAGGTCCCTCTAATAAAAGCAGTGCGTACATATGTTGGCAATTTTTGGTTTCAGCTAGGAAGCTATTCTGTCAAGAATTTGACACCTGGTTTGATAAAGCAGGCGCTGATCGGTTCCAATCACAGAAACATTCAACGCAGATGTTACCAACATAAATATCGAACAACTCACTAGAAAGAAAAGTTGTTCTTTCCACAGATACTATCAAAACTTCACTTTCAATTTTTAGTTTATCTCAGTGTTAACATGAAAATCTTATCTATGTAGTACATCCAGATGAAAAGCGACGTTTAGAAATGGAACTTAATAACGATCAAACGAAAATTGGCACTCCGCCCTTTTAGGCCGGGCGCTAAAGGGTTTGAGCATGCATTGAAAGTCTAACGCAGGTTGACTTTTGATTATTGTTGGGAGCATATAGTAGATGAAAAAAATCGATGTCGTCGCATTTCCGCGGTGGGCATCACTTGAGGAAGAGGGGGCAAAGTAGCGCGTGTGGCGATTCACTTTATCGTTTCTAACTCAAAGACGGTAATAGTTAGAGCAATGCTTGAAGCGGCTATTTACAGCTACTTATATTGCCTACAAAAAAGGTCCTAAGGATAAAAGTCGTACCTCTAACCGTTTTGTTACAAATAAATTATTTTAAAATATATCTAAATTCGATCGAAAATCATATTTGACGCACATTTCTTATATTAGATAAATTTAATAACGTATGTTATTACATAAATATATATGGTTTTATACAGTCAATTTTACAATTTTCCAGCACGTACTTGGGTCAGACTCTTTAGTTTGTAATGGGTTTCTGCATTTATCAACACATTTGCAATAAGAACAATAAGAAGAATTATTTGATAAACAGGTACATGTTTTTTGGAGCAGTTTTTGCATTTGCAGGGCTGAACTGCTTCGAGATTTGCATAACATCAAAGCTGACGAGCATTGCATGAGTACTATTTTTACCCTTTACGTTCATAAATTGTTCGGAATACGCCAGGTGTAGATACATCAAAAATTGATGAATCATCATTCATCACTCTGAAGATTACCAAAATTACTTCCCGATAGATATGCAGACATTTAATGTTGGAACTAATTCGAGCGGACATTACCAAAACTGATGCCATTATGTGAGAAGTAATTTCTGCGGAATAACGTTTGACTCTATTACTTAAACATATTTAGTGATCGGTCAATCTTTTGAAGATTTAAATTTAATTCTTACATTATGCCAATTAAAATATGATTACAATACTTATGTACTTTTATAATTACTCTTATAACATAAACGACACTGTTAAAATTGTCTTACAGATACAAGAAATATGAGACAAATATGATTTTCTGTGGAGTTGGATATATTCCGAAATAATTTATTTGTATCGAAACGGTTAGAAGTACGACTTTTATCCTTAGGACATTTTTAGTAACCAATATAAGTAGCTGTAAATATCCGCTTCAAGCATTGTTCTAACTATTATTACCGTCTTTGAGTTAGAAGCGATAAAGTGAATCGCCACGCGCGCGACTTTGCCCCCTCGCTCCCCCTCATGTTATGCCCCCCGCGGAAATGCGACGACATCGATATTTTTCATCTACTATATGCCCCCAACAATAATCAAAAGTCAAACTGCGTTAGACTTCCAGTGCATGCTTAATACTTATATTAGCGCCTGGACTATTTTGGGTGTTACATATCCACTGCTTTCACTCACCCAATTCAATTACTGGAAGCGTCTAACTCGTCACAGAATGTTGTCCAATTTAATCTATTCAACCAAATCATATGGACTCCTATTTTCAAGTTAAGTACTTTGTTTTCCTTTTCTATTCGGCTTGTCACCTATACCAGTTGGACTCTTTTGGGCCAGTATTAATAATAGCGAGTGGTTATGGTTAATTTAATATAGGAATAATCAACCATTGCCCAGATTCGTTCGATTTGAATAAGATTATTTGGTTGACAAAGTGATAGAGGCACAACCCGACACCCAGTACGGCACTTATCAACAAATGCAATCTCATCCCATAAGATTTATTTTTAATACCATTGCTTATAATTTATTTATTTTGCAGTTTACAAATATTTACAAGCGATGGAGGAATAAAGAAAATACGCGCCCGTACCATACTCTAGGAATGGTAGGAAAAATCGTGTTATATTCATGTCCTGGATTTGCCTTCCTCATCATCGTGCCTTCTATAGTCATTGTCCTGTACGAAGGTTGGAGCTTCGACAAAGCCGTGGAATTTGCATTTGGTACACTTACTACTATTGGAGTGGGACAGGTAGTACCTGGTACGTAATTTCTATAATACGAGGAATTTTTTTAAAATGTCTATTTTTGCTGTGGCTAGCACAAATACCACCAGCACACCTGCTTTCATTTAATATCTAAGAATATGTGGACCAAATAGTATCTAATACATTTAAGCCAGACATTTTACTGTGCGTACATGTATGTATAGATTCATGTTTCAGGTGTATTCAGATCCGACAACGACGTAGTCCACGTGCTGTACAACAGCTTTCTACTAATATGGATTATCATCGGGCTTGGATACGTGGCAATGGTCTTTGGCTTTATCACCAAAGGACTTCAAAGTGAAAAGATGTTTAACCTAGAACAAAAATTGACTAATAACATTAAGAAGACGAATAAAAAAATTCGAAAAGAGCTTCGCTATATTCTAGACGATCTCATTTCTACTCAATCGTCCATATCGCCTGTGTACAGGGAGAGGCGCGTAAATGTACTAGCCAAGCACAGTAGAACTCAAAGCTGTCCAGATTTGAGGCAATTTGTTGAGAGAAATGGGAAGAGACGAGCGACGTCAGTATTATACCCGCTTATTACAATAGAGGATGAAATGAGCGAAACTCACATTCAAAGAATTGAAAGAATTAAAACACTGGAAAGTAACATCAATATTCAACACAGCGAATTACTAGAAAAAGTTGTGAACGCTTTATCGGATTTTAAGGGGTCCGTTGAAACAGCTGACAGCATTGGCTCAAGTGGTACTGGTGTTAATGATTGTGAAGCCTTTCATAAAACAAAAGATCAAGCTCGACAAGAAGATGCAATGGGAAAGTGTGGCGAAACACATAATCGCAGAGTAACAGTTGGACATGAACCAGAATCGCTATTTTCCAAATTGAGAAGGAGAATACGTTCATCTTTTGTATCGGAAAAGCTTGACGTTGATTCCGAAGGTCAGTTAGACGATCAGACGTTAGTAGCGCATGCGTCAAAGCCGCCAGATAACTCGCTTTCCGATTTTCTGCGAGCGTTAAGCATAATCAATTTTAACGAGATATCAAAGCCAAACGGTGACGGTTGCAAAGCCAATAGCCGACGACGGTTGCCAATAGTACCGTTGCTACGGCGAACATCACTAATTTCAACAGTATCGTCAAGACTCACTGATAGACGACGATCCTCTGAAGACGGAAAAGCGCATTTTATAAGAAATTTTCCTCGGTACAGCGCTTTTGCTAGACCAGTAATTCCAAATGGTGGCGTTAACACTAGTTTTTCGAATACGGACCAAAGAAATTTTCCAGAAATTCCTACAATATCTAAATCTTGTACTAAAGGCGATCTGAACACTTTTACTCATGTTTAAGTCGACATTAGAATAAATGGTGGGTAGACATTTCTATGTAATCAGTAAACGCCCTGTGAGGTAGAGTTAACACGGATATACCATGAAAAACCGGCCATTAGTTTGAACGAACTATAACGTCTTGTAGAGTGATGGAGGAACAAAAAATAAATCTCGAATATTTTTGCAAGTACTGATTTTCCAACTCCTAGTTAAGCAACAATTGTATTTAATTGTAGTTACAGAAAAATTAAACCAATAAACATATCTATTTATTTAACAGGGATGTCTATAAATGCGCAGAGGTGGAATACTTTAAAAGTGTGATGATGTGATGTAGACTTATTCCAGAACTTGATGGATGTAAGTTTAGCAACAAGGGACTATTCAAACAGTTTACATTATTAGCAAAATACACCTAATTGTGTAAATGCGTTCAGAGAGTGATGCCAATTTTCAAGTTTGGAGTCCGACTTGCATGTGTATGGAAACTCCAATGAGTTGATTCTTTCGATTGGAATAATTAATCGTCTTCAAACTGTTCACGGGTTGTAGTTTAATCCAGAATCTTATCGCTCCGTATCAACAAAAGAAGCGCACAGTTTTAGTTAGTAAACTTGTTTTTTATCGTAACGAACTACACCATCTATAAATGCAACGAAACGTTCTGTACTTTTGACCAACAACGCTTTCATGGTAAAAATTCATCGCGATCATCACGCTGATTAAATAATGCGGGACAATAAAAATGTTCGTTCGTGTAAATACTCGTGATGGCAACTCGCAATGAATTTACAAGCACACCCGACAATAATTTCGTCAAATTGGCGGCACAGTTTTCCCTTGTAACTTCAACTTTCGCAATAAAAATATCACGTACCATTTTACGCGCCTGTTAAATCTTTCGTACCTTTCCAAGCCTAGCAGAATAATTGTATGTTCGCCGATTTGCGAAAAATCTGCAGTTCTCGAACTATGAGCAACTACTTATTAGAAAAGCAGTCGAAGGGTTAAAGCACCCGTGGATTTAGGACGTACTTTAGTCCTGTGATATATATACTTTTTTTTGTAATTCGGTAATAAATTACAGTAATTTCAATATTAAATTGTAAATTTGAAAAAAAGATATTTCGGTTGACTGTAGAAACAAGATTTCCTGTAATGTTACGATTGTTACTGTATATTAATGGAATTCACTTTTGTGCAAAACGAAACGACTGCGCAGAAATTATGATTAAAAAACCGCAGAAGTCTAGGCAGAAGTAGTTATAAGGTAGTGATTGCCTCCTGTATTCAAAAATTTTTCAATACTTACGCTATAATAACTACAAAACAGGGTGCAAAAACCATAATCTGCATTTGGCAAAACACTTTCATTACGTAATATTACTGCACCATTTCTGTCAAAATAGTTTTTTACTGCCATTTGTTGAAGCAGTGCGAAAGAAACTTTTGTCCCAATTCATTCGCTCTTTTAAATGTACATCCCATACGTGGGTACAATCCCATACGTGGGTACAATTTTATTAAGAACCTTTGAACGCATTTTCACAAGAGGGGGTCAATTAAAGAAATTATTGGCCTGTGGCACGAGCATGAGATACCAAGGGTCGTTCATTGCTATCTTTAAAATGACTTTGAACATTTTTTGAAACCGCTTTATGTTTCTGATATACATATACCCACTCTACAATGAATAAGGACTCATTGTCAAACAACTCATGGTAATAATGTGAAAAAACCTTTAAAATGTAATTTTTGGGTTTATACATATCAATAGTTTGTTCCAAATTTGGAAAAATATTATTAACTCAAAAATGTCCACGTTCGAACAAATTAAAACTGGTTTTAATTAATTACGCATTTCCTCGACATTGGAAAAGTATAGGACCCGTGTCCGACTTCAAGTTTTTTAAGAGCACACCTAACGGATGTAATCTCAACTTAATCGGCCGTTTTTGTCTGTAACCCATTCAAGTAATTATGGTTAATTATACTTATCTGAATAGTTGGAATGAAATGTCCAAGTTCGCCAGTCCAACAATGCCCTTTAGTTCCTTAGAATGTAAGGTCAAGCGACGCAATCGATTATCACGTTGATATTTTTCTTATAGTCCAGGCTAAATAGCTCTAAAATAATTTATTTTCAAAAAAAGTTAGTTACCGGGCGAAACCGGGTTTTTCAGGCAGGTGAAATGAATAGAAATTGGGAAAAAAATAATTAAAACAGCTGAATTTTTCCGCGGGTGAAATCACGGGGATTGAAAGGGGTGGAAAGTGGTATTTTGCAAATTGTGGCAAAACTATTAATTTTAGACGAAAATGTTAAATATAAAAGTTATAGAGATTAAACAAATGGGCAACTTTTGTATCTACACTATTTTCACATAACCTCCAATTTTCCTAGAAAAACCGGAAAAACTGTTTTTTGGTATTTTTATTCCTATTTTTGCGAAAAAAAAGTAGTATGGGTTTGAAATTTGGAGGTAACATAGCCTGTTTTATGATAAAAAAGAAGATAATTTTTTGGTCCCGTAAAGTCGAACCGTTTCCAAGATCTCACGATTTCTGAAAAAATCCACCTCTTTTTCAAGGGGATGAAAAATCTATTTTTTTCATCGTACAGAGGTGCGCGGGGTAGCAAAATTTTCATAAGAACTTACATTTTAATAATCAAAAATAAAAAATATTATTCGTATATAAAAATTTTAAGAAAAGCGGCAAAAACTGTGGGAACAATTTTAAGATATACATGGTTTTTGACATATTTTCCAACTAAATTAACGTATTCGATCCGCGCTAATAAAAAGTTTTTGAAATCTGTCTTCTCTCTCCTCTTTAATGTTGCTAAAATATTTTCTTTTGTTTCCTAGTGCCCAACTGTTTTAGTTAAAACATCTTTATTATTTCTTTTTTCTGCATTTTTACGGCAATAAAAGCAATTCGAAGTAAAATCGAATTCTTTTGCTTCCTGAACAATTTGTTTTTGTTCACTAACTCTTCTTCCTGCCTGTTTTACAGCTGATGGATTTAAGCTGGGCCTGTTGATCGTTAATTTACAGGAATTATGAATAAAATCCTCATAAAGTTTATTCCAGGTTTTACATCTCAAATCATTTGCTTTGGCCAATGGCCGGTAGAACTAATGTTCTTATTGCAGATTTTGCAAGTTTTCAACAGGACCAACGCAATTGCATCAGGTATAGAACAAGCAAACATTAAAGAAGCAAGAAGACAGATTTCGAAAAAAATCTTCATTAACATCCAACATGTTGATTTATCATGTCAAAAACCGTGTGTATCTTAAAATTGTATTTCCAGTTTTTGGCGATTTTCTCGAATTTTGGCTGTAGGAATGATATTTTTTTAATTTTGTTTATTAAAATATAAGTCTTCCCGAAAATTTTGTTACCCCGCGCACTTCTGTACGATGAAAAAAAATAGATTTTTCATCCCCTTGAAAAAGAGGTGGTTTTTTTCAGAAATCGTGAGATCTTGGTAACGGTTCGACTTTAAGGACCCAAAAAATTATCTTCTCTTTTATCATAAAACAGACTATGTTTTTTCCATATTTCAAACCGCTACGACTTTTTTTCGCAAAAATAAGAATAAAAAACGAAAAAAACAGTTTTTCCGGTTTTTCTAGGAAAATTGGAGGTTATGTGAAAAAGTGTAGATAGCTCATTTTTAATCTCTATAACTTTTACATTGAACATTTTCGTCTAAAATTGATAGTTTTGCCACAATTTGCAAAACACCACTTTCAACCCACGTGATTTCACCCGCGGAAAAATTCAACTGTTTTAATTATTTTTTCCCAATTTCTATTCATTTCACCTGCCTGAAAAACCCGGTTTCGCCCGGTAACTAATTTTTTTTGTCAAAAAATAATATATAGCCTGGACTATTAAACTGCACGACCTCCGGTTTCAATCCTGCATTTTCGCCAGACATTAGGACACACACAATACAACGCTGTCATTAGGACGCAAGACAATAGACCGCAAAAAAGGAAATATGCCCAGACATTAGGACGCGAACACTAGGACGCAGATATTTAGATGAGGGCATTAGGATGAGGACATTAGGATGCAAACATTGGGACGTGGGCATTGGGACGTGGACATTGAGACGCAGACATTGCCACGCGGGCATTGGGACGGGGACATTAGAATGCCGAAATTAGAACGCGGACATTCGAATCTAGACTTTGGGACGCGGACTACTATATCAAAAGTGATGTCTGCTTTATCTTTGGAAATCAGTTTTGTTGCCCATACTGTAAAAATTCTGGTCATTTTGAATTCTAAAGGCCAAAATGTATAACAAAAAATATTCTCCCGGTTGATCCCATTTTGGTTAAATGTGCGAAGCCTATAAATTCTGTCGAAAAATATTTTGAACTCTTACCTTTCTTTTCCATTTTTCAGTTACATCAAATGGACTTAATTTCAAATTTCAATTAAATACGATATGGTTTTATTTCAGTTATACATAGGTATACCTACTCTACCTACAGTCATGAGTATTGTTTGTAAATGACATAGAAAGCAAATTATTCAGTACGATTGCTAAAATTAAAACGAAAACGACCTAAAATTACTCAACTTTTTCCATACAAATTTACAAAATACGCCTACCAACTACGGTTACAACTAAATCACAGACGAATATTATTCAACATGTTTGGCACATATAAATGAGTACGGCGTGCAATAATACCAAAATGACTATACATTACTCGAATTTTTACCATCTGTATCACGTATATCCTTCGTAATAGGATACTTCAGTTTAAGTACGCTTCTTTGCAACGAAGTCGCACTGGATGCTGCGTTTCCCGGTCGAAGCGAAGAAGATCTCCTACTTCTGGTGATGGCACGTTTCGCAACAAGGTTCGAAAAGTCCGGGGGGTAGTACGGCGGTGGAGGTTCGCTTTCAGTCGTCTCGGGCCGTAGAGAAAATCGCCTCTGTTGACTCGGATGATGTGCAGATATGGGCATTAACGACGTCCTTCTTGCGTGACTTTGAATCGGCTGGCGCCGTGGACGATTCGGGCTTGATGGCGTTAATGGAGCAGTTTCCGAGGCAGCTTCGGGAACAGTGATAGCGGTTAGAGCTCTGAGGAAATCGGCAATAGAGGTTTCCTCCAGAACCTGTTCGTGCTGTACGGAAAATATGGACGCTCGCCTGCTCGCAGGTGCGTAACACGGTTCTTCGAAAGCACTCTCTTTCTCTTTTTGCTTGGTTTGGCTTTCTATGTCGTCATTCTTATCGCTCTCTTTTGCGGGTTTTAGCGAATTCTTTAATCGACTGAATAGGCTTTGTGGTTTCGCGGATGGAGTAAAAGGTGGTAGAGATTTGTGTCGAATTTGGTTATATTTAACTTGTTCTCGAAGTTCTTGCAAACGTTGCGTTGCGGATGGTCCGTACCAGGTTAGATCGTTCTGGTCAGTCGAAGGCCTTTTGAAAACTGGCGTTTTACACTCACTAGCAGCTCTGGGTCGCATAACCTTTTCCGGCATGGTACTGATCCTTTCGTTTCCAATAGACCAATTTGAAACATACTTTTCGGTGGCCAGAATTTCTTTTGACGGAAATAGATTGATACCTTCAACGTAAGAATGATCATCGATGGACTTACGATCGTCAGTCTCTGTATCCATATTCCCTAAGGCGTTAGCCACTCGTAAAAGTAATTGGCCTGGTTCCAAAACAGCATTTGAGGGATTAAACGTTTGTTCTTTGTCAATGCGTTCCAGATCAGAATCGGACTGAATTCTACTTATTTCGCCATCATATTCCGCGCACGTGGAAAATGCTCGCTTCCTAGAGATCGTAGGGGATTCTGGAGCCGAGTGAATTGTTAAATTTGGACAACTTTGGCTACGTTGCGGTTTGTTCGGAACGTATATAAACTTCTCTCTGTAGACCCGCTTCACTCGCAATAACAAATACTCGTTAACAATCGATCTGAGTTCGTCTCGTATTTTATGATTGGTTCTTTTAATATTTATCGCTAGCTTGTGTTCAATTGCGCACATCTTTTTACTTCGCATACCGCGCGCCACGAATCCCATTACCATACACAGATAGCCAAGGCCCGAGATTATCCAAACCAGCAGGAAAATTTTGTAGATCATGTACCAAGTTTCGCCGTGATCGTTTTCGGCAGTTCCTAAAAAAACAAACGCTTATTTGGTTTCGCAATTACAGTTTTAAACTTTGAATCAGTGGTTTTAGACAATGGGTTCGCTAAAAAATTTTCTAATTGATGTAGTTTGAAAAAGTTAACAATTGTTCGTTTCTTTTTCATGTGGGCCTCTAATTATTGGTGACATTGAAAGATCACAATGTATTATAAATTGTATTGCTTATCGCACCAATTTTTAACGCATTTATTATTATTGCTTCACTTTTATAAAGCACGCTTGAATATAGACATTTTAGTTTCGCAGCCTAACCCTAACCCCTAATCTTCCACTTAGTAAACATCTACTTTGCGGCGCAGTGCTGCAAAAGGGTAGTCCTACCACAAAAGGCACTGTCAATTAAACATTTTTGTTAGAAGCAAGCTGTCATACTTTTTTTCCATTTCAATATTCCTTTTCTTTCAGATAGAATCTTTTCCATCAATGTAAAAAAGTGGTTTGCTTTTATTACCCAACCCTACGGAAAATACCCCCTTCCCCTATGATGGAACATGGAATTACTGGGCAAATAATTCTATTCATGATCGCCGATTCGGAAAGTATGGACGATGAAACAGCTACTGATCTAGTATAGAAGATGTCTAGAAGAACTTGACAAGAGTAATTTCCAATGAACACAAGAAAAATCAATTTTAGGGATATTTCGAAGGATTTGAAAACCTAAGAAGAACTTGAGAAGATGGATATTGGTGGCACTTTAAAGACGCCTTACAAGAAATCGAGTTTGAATAATTTAAGAGGTAGCTTGAGGAAAACTTGACATTAATCCGAAGGCAACATAGTTCCAAAACATTTGAAAATAACTTGAGAAGAATTTAATGGAAGCTACATAAAGGTTTTAGACACTTATGAAGAAATTGGAGAAGCTTGAGGGGAACTAGAGAGCAAATTTTATTGGAACTTGGAGGTAAATTGGAAGAACTTTGAAGAAATTGAGAAGTGACCGTAAATAGTGAGAGGAGCGTGAAGAAAAATTTAATAGCAGTTTCCAGAAAGTTTAAGAGAAACTTCAGGCATAAAAAAAATTAAGGTAGACTTGAAGATAACATGAACGGAATTTGAGAATTTGAAAAAGCTTCAGGAAAACTTGGCAAAAGTGAAGGAGAGTATCCTCTATACCTGAACTTGATTTCGTTTGGTTCCTGGTTTGGTTGCATTGCTTTTTGTGTTATGGAACAACTAATGAGCATAGATATGGAAGTGAGTTTCGTTTTATCAGTAATCAAAGCACCTACAAATGTACGAGTCAGTAAGAAAAATCAACATCATTGGCGCAAACAACGTGGAGGTAACCTGGAAATTCTTTGACAGTTTAATATTTAATTAATGGTCTAATCTAATTCAAAGATTCCATCCATCAAATATACCATCATCTTTGTGACCTGTTAAGATTTGTATCTTGGGATTAAAATTTTTAGTAAGAGATGTCAATAATTTTATGAAAACATACAAAATCAAAAAGAAATGCGCATGAGCAATTCTGCCATTTTATCTGTAAGAATATGTGTACCAAATTTGGTTTAAATCGGTTCAGCCGTTTAGCCGGAAATAAGAGTACAGACCGCCAAACCGATCGACATCATCGAGATTTTGTATGATTCGGATTCCTGGTGCTTCGAAACGTGTATTTCCGTCAAAAAAGTGGGATGCCATTGTTACTTCAATGCAATACCTCGCTTACAAACGTGCGGATGATAAAAAACGGTTGCTTTCCACACGGATCACTTTACTTAGGTCCTTAGTGCACGTATAAGCACGGATTAAAAACAATTCGAGATTTTCTAAGACAGTAAAATCATGAACTACTAAGTTAACTTTTAGATTCAGTCTTCAAGTCTCAAAGGGCGGTATTAATAGATTCGATCATTATGTAATATCAATTATAAAAATAACTAGTAAACTTTTGTTAATCGGTTTGGAATTGTTGTACACATTGTTATATAAATAAATATAATTAAATTTGTTCAATATTTACTGAAAGATCTAACGTTACAACAAGGTCAAATTTTATTAGATGAGAACACCCTATTAGCAGCAGTCAGGGGAGACCCTACTACCTACGCGTTTGATGCCAAACCCAAATATATGGCGTAAGGTGTTTAACAAAGTTCTCGTGTGAGATCGAAGGGACTTCAGCGCATTTTTGTGTTACTCCATCATTAATAAGATTTTGTCGGGGGCTACCGTTCCCTTTGTCGGTACCCACTTCCGACGTCCCGTTTACCCGCAATTCGCGTTTGAAGTTTTGACTCCTACATCAGTAAGATCTTATCGGGGGCTACTACATTAGCTCTGTCGGGACC
>NW_022170511.1:9680134-9731520 GCF_008802855.1 Photinus pyralis
ATATTACAATTAGACCGTTTTGCCACTGGAAAATTCTCGTCTAGTGCAAGCGGGAAGTTGGAGATATAATTGAACTGTAAAAACACGGTACGGACGCCTTTCTTATATGCAATTACAAGACTATTAACTTATAACTTCTCCTCAAGGAATTTTTTCAAGATGGAACGCATTGCTCGGTAGCGTCGCCTCACTTTACATGATTTTAGTACCGTGCTGTTGGTGGAGACATTGAATTTATGGTGGAGGCATCGTGTGTGGATTTGTGGAAGGTAAGATACAATGACACATCGCAATTTTGCTCTTCCGTTAGATGATGGTCATTTAGTCTTTTGCATTTCCGAATGAACGCAGGAGCACAAAAGCGCCATCTACTAATCTTATCTTTAGAGGGAGAAGCGGGAGGGAAATGGTGTGAAAAAAGTACACCTGAGAAAAATCATTAATAATTACCTACCCCTACAATACGATTCGAAAAATTTCCGCATAGAGGACAGGGCCGTCCATTTTTTTGTAATTGGTCGCGTAAAAATGTTAGATTTTAGCTCTCGGGTTTTTTATCTCCCTCCGCTTCGCGTCGGGAGACAACACAACCTCCAGCTAAAAACTAGTACTTATATTTTTCCCTTGTATAATAAATACTTATATTGAAGTAGGTTTAGTTTTTGAAAGCAATGCGGGAGTAGACTTTTGTCAAAGGCCTATAGGTATAGAGAAATTGACGGCTGTCACGCCTATTTGGCCCATCTATTTGGAAACACTCAAAAAGCAAGAAATTGGCACCCAACCTACAAATTTGATTGCCGACTGGTTCAGGTCTTACACATGAAAACTAGAGGGAGAATCTGGGGGGCAAGCTCTGCCAACATCTGCAACCGTGGTGCAGGACGAGCGAACTCTTAAAGTTCTTAAAGATTTTTAAACACACTTTCCAACTTATAGAAGTTCTCAAGTGTTCTTAGAAGCTGTTAAAAAATGTTTAAGAACCTTCAGAATTTTAGAGATCCGTTGAGACTTTTAAACACGTAAACCATTTAGAGACTCCTAAATGCCCTTAACGATTCTTTAAGCTTAAATACTTTAAACCGTATTAAAAAGACCCTTTCAGCTTTTTGTAGACTCTTGACAACCTTCGAAAATGCGAGGAAAATCTGTATATACTGATTGAGGTTTTTAAAAACTCTACGAGTTTAAGGACTAAAAACCTCTAGCTAGAGGCTCTTAAGCTACCGACTGGCAACTAGTGGTGATACAGGTGAGATAAATGTGGAAAGAAGTTAATGTAGGTATTTTGGGTTTTTAGAAACATATCACTACATATCTCGCAGAGACCATTTTTAAAAATAAGTTGTTAGTCAATGTATATCTACAACTTAACGATATATTACTTATTTATTTCAATACCCGTAGACACATTATGACCTTTTTTTCATAAGGGCTTGCCTGTATCTATCAGTCATGTTTATGTCCATTACTGAAACTGTCTAGTAGAGTCTTATACACAGTGGTAACATGCTGCAAACGCTTTTGCCCCCATGTGCCCAGATAATTAAAATAGCAGACATAATAATTATCGTCAAATTGATATTGTAAACATTACGAAATTTTCTATATATAATTTAGGAAGAAAGTTACTTAACTTCTGATAACACTAATTTCATCTTTATATGCGCCTATTGCGTTTTTGGAAATTGGACTATTATACATTAACAATGCATTTCCAGAATAAAATTGGGGAAGTGTATGCGTAATTTGGAATGAATATAAAGGACATACCTCATAAAATTCAATGAATTCATAAAAAGTCGAGCTTGACAATTGAAAGGAAAAATAGGTCATTATCCGTAACTGAGGACAGACGAGCGTAAGGAAAATGTAAACATGTAACGAAATGTTGAACTTAAAAGACGTCAGCGAACTACCTACGTTTTTCAATGACATTGAGCAGTAGAGAAGTGTAAACTTTAATTACCTACCTACATTTCGTGATGTAAATGCTAATAATTATGTTATAAATTTGCTACGGGATTTCATTTTTATTGCTTAAGTCAGTCAGACGCTGGGGCTTGGGGATTACTTCATCACGCAGCAGTCACTGAGGTAATGATTTTGAAAATGCAAAATTTTGAAAATCATGAATAAGTATGCGCTATGTGATAACAATTTCGCATAGGTACGTACTTTATCTAGGTAAATATAGAACACTAAATAAACACTACATCAGTGACACAATTTTGAGTTTCTAGTTGAATGATTTTTGGTAAGAACTAGAACGCGGTATCGAGAGTATTGCACAAACATTCAAATGGCAAAGAACGTGAAAATGAGGGTAATCCAGCGTTTTAATAACACTATTTTATACACACCATAAGATGAAAAGTAAAACTAGGGCTTTCGTGCACACAAATAACACAGACACACATACACTCCATATAAACCTTACTAATTCAATATTACATTACTGTGCATTATTGGTTAATGGCACACATTTTATTTAATTGGCGCATGCGTTACTTAAATTAAGTCGTTTAAAATATAAAGTAAATATCAGAATTCGTCAGTTACTTCAAATGCGTGTCCGCCTTTGCACCGAGCTAAAGGTTATCGAGTACATGTCAACTTTCTGCACGTGCGACCGATTCATTCGTAAACATTGCACTCACCTCACCATTGAGTTGGATGATTGGGCTGAGCAGTCTTTCAGATTGGATTGACCCTCTTGCGCTGCAAGGATATTCGCGGGAGGAATTTGGAATACATTTTGGAATGTGCAACACCCAAAATACTGGTCTCTGGGGAAGTGTTCTTCGTCTTCTAGGTTTATAAACAAAGTAGTCTCAAATTATCAAAATAAATATAAAAATATGCGTTTCAAAGATGTTCGACCTCGGCACCTATAGTTACTACCTATTTACTATCTAAACAAGAAAACTGCTACTCTCTACGTTTTCCACTCGTGTGCACGTTATCTAATTTCTAGAAGTGAGATAGGATAGGTAAAGGAACAGTTTCAGCGAAACTTATTTCTGAGGATTAGGAGAAAATGACTAGGTACATAGTCAGCAGATGGAGACTGTAAAAATGCATTAGGTCTGCTACTACGACTATCGTCGTTTATGTTGTATGCACACTAAATAAAAATGATACCTACACAACTTTTTTCCCATACCGTGTTTTTTTAAAATAAATTTGTCCGTCTATTACTCTGGCCTTCCTACACTTCTGATAATCTTCATGTTTTATTATCTCCGACCTGGACCTCTTATTCTGTCGTCTTCATTCTTTCTGTATAGGTACCAATTCTGCTATAGTCTTCCATTCTTCTTATCTATTCCAATTGGCATGTTAATTGGTTACGAATTTCGTTCAAGCAGAAAAGACAACGGTATGTCAGGATCATCATTACTCGGGAGCGCAAGGGGTTCAGTTCAGAGCACCCGGGCGCAGGACCTAAGGGGGCAAGTTCTTTTAATGGTACAACATATTATCAAAAACTAACATTGTAAGAAAAAATTTTCAACAATCAGACGCCATTTTGTCAGAGGCTACCCAATTAATCGAAATTAACAGATGCAGCACTAATTGGGCAATTGCTATTTTGGTTCAAAATTAATTGCTGAGGACTTTAGTGTGAAACTGAATTCATCCAACACGTCTACGAAAACACCTGTGTGCAGAGCAGCCAGTTTTCAGCAGCTAACTTGCCGAAGACGCCCGACGTCCAGTGGCTATAATTGTTAGCAGTATATATAGCTATTCATTTAGCAACAGTTAAAAGGTGTAATTCTCCCGTAACGTTATTTATATAATTTTCTACAGCCTAGAAAATTGGCATTCATTTAGCGACCGTCTGAAGGGATGAAATCCGCCCTTAACGTAGAAAAATATTGGTTTAAACCACACGCAAAAAAGGTTTCAAATTTTCATGCTTGTCAAAACGTTAGTATTCACATTTTGTACTACCCAAAAAATTGGGATTCGTTTAGCGACCGTCTGAGGGGGTGAAATCTGCCATTAACGTACAAAAAATCGTTTAACCCCCTCGCAAAAAATTTTTCAAATTTTCATGTCTGTCAAAACGTTAAGATTCATATTTTATAGGTACCATCCAAAAAATTGGCATTCATTTAGCGACCGTTTGAGGGGTAATCTGCGCGTAAAATTCGTTTAACACCCACACAAAAAAGGTTTCAAATTCTCTTGCTTTAATAATAATAATAATATATATTGACTGCATACTTGTAACAAAATTAGGTGGTAGGAAATATGAATCCAGGCAAGAGAATTTGGAACCTTTTTTGCGTGAGGTTAGAAGAATTTTTTTTAGGTTAGGGGCGGATTCCACCCTCGGACTGACGGACTGAATAGCCATATCCCTATAATATTATTTACATTTTGCATTAGATTTTGATAAGCATCTGTTTATTTAAAACATATGGCGTGCTATTTTTTGTGTAGGTACTAGTCTATTGTTTAGTTATAATGTGTGTTAGGCCTTTATTTTTATTAAGAATTTATTTATGCGTTCATGAGAGAAGAGATTATCTAGTGTTGCACTGCATGATTATGTTAATCGTCTATACCGTGGAAAAAGCGCCTAATGCAGTTTCGATTCTTCTCTGTATCTCTTCCTTTCTTATCTCGGGTCCGCTGCCGGATGGCGCGTAAGCATTACGAGAAGGGATGTCTCTAATTAACTTTTTTTGTTTAGTATATCTAATTGTCTATGTGTCTGTGAGATAATCTAGTTTGATACTGCTTGCAGTAGTACCTATAGCCAATGCGGGAACAGATCCATGTATGCGTACAACCTCTTCCACTCCAATACCATTCTCACACGGTGCATCCTGTTTCATAATGAAATGAAAATTGATTTAAAAATATCATTTAAATGGTTTAATTGTAGCCAAGATGGAAATGGGGATTTCGGAAACCTTAAAAGTTAAAAATCCGTATGGTATTGTAAGTTTCTTTACGCCATTTTGTAGAACTATAAAACTGACAATGTGAAAGTGTCTTTTATATCTTTATTTATATTAAAAATGTACAAATAATAATAACGAAATTAGGTATTTCGTGTGTATCATGGACACATGCTCAGTATAAGATATTTGATAATATTTTTATAAAATGTTTATTTCATGCTCAATTATTCTTTTAAATCGTTATTCGTTACATATGGTTACTATTTCAATTCAAATTGGCGTTTCATAGACAAGTAAACACATGTGATGTCCATATTCATCGCAAATTGCTTTCAATAGTTTATCTTTCGTTAATACTGTACCTATATACTGTCAATTTACTTTTTGCGCGATCGGTCATTTCTGACTATTTACCATGTGTGTTTCCATGACAGTACGTAGCATTTACCAGTTGCTATGATTACGACGACGCCCAAATTACTTACCGATCTAAAAACAGAACAGCAAAAATACTTACCGACGCCTTTTTAAAAATCAACAGTCTTACATTACATTTAATCTTTAATTATTGTTAGGTACATTAAACGTACAATTTGTGCTGTTGTTTCCTATAGAAAGACGCTCATAAAGTCATAAAGGAAATGCAAAGCTAGCAAACTACATCAGACACATGCACAATTTTATGAAATTATTAATTTCAATTTTGACAAATAAACTGGTTACCTAGTGATGTACACCATACCACTTCGATCATTTCGATTTATTCTGCTCGTTAATTTCTTAGTGCATATTTATATTGGTTGCATAATTTTAATTTCGATCGCGCAAAAAATGTTATAAGCACGTCGAACGTTAAGGGTTACCGTTCTCAGACAATAATTGGAGTCGTCGCTTCGCTCCTCCTCCAAACAATAATTGTCTTCGAACGGTAAAAATCCCTTACCGTTCTCCATACTTAATATACTATTATTGGTTTCTTTCCATTGATTATACACGTTAGTGTGTACAATAAATGCTTCTTTCTTTGAACAGAATGAGTATAGGCAACTCACCGTACACTACAATCACTTCATGAATCATGATTCACATTGCCCCTGTACTCCATTAATAGGGATTTTAATTGTTCTTTTTACAACATTGGTATTGCCAGAACTGGAATTTTGGTCTGGGGATTTCAAATGACATGACATCTCTTTGAGGTTGTGAGATGCGAATGCACTAAACAATTTAAAAATTTCTCAATCTTGTGCAGCGTTAATTAGAATTCATTTCGAAAATGGATTGCGAAGAAGCTGAACTAAAATCTGACTTTTTTCTACGAGAAATTCCCAATGTAAAAATTAGGTAACTACAACAAAACAAAACTAACCTTTTATAATTCCTGTAAAATCGTAGCCAAGAGCGTAAGAAAGAGGTACCAAAGAGTAACGTTAAAGAAGAAATAAAAGTATTACACTTAAGTGACAATTCTCAACAGATGATAATGGAAACATTGAGGTTTATTCACGGCCCTGTAAGTATGAAGCTGCGCTCGAACTCGCTTTCCTTACGTGTTTGTAGGACTACTCTTTGGATGATATTTCAAAGTACAAAGACGAAGACTTGAAATTCACCAATAAGTTTTTGCAACATAATAATTTGGTTGTCAAGGGCGGATTCTATAATACAAATAATGACTCGGACAGCGAACACGAGAAATTAAGAATGTTCGCCCTGTTGAAATTGGAAAGGTTTGTACCTCTTAAATTTGAACTGAAGCGTGGAAAGGTTATGCAAGTTACTTTTTATTATTTACAGTCTGACAGAATACAGACGTAATTCATTTGTGTGAGAGAGCAGGTCTTTTAAGGGAATTTATAGCTCTTCTAGAATTTACTGTGATATTTTTGCAATCCTGTAGGTAATTTCAATTAGCAAAATGAGGGGAGTTTGAACATGCTCATATCGGCAAATGTTTCGTTTGGGAAAGAGTATTCTTATGAAGGTGGATTGTTTAGTTAGACAATACGGTAGACATTTTTAAAAAGCTTGAATAATGTGAAGACTACAGAATGACTTAATTGCCTGGCGTTATTGCCTAGGTATTCACATTTCAATTTTGGGAATTTTTTTCAAATACATTATGTACTGAAGATAGGCAACACACAATGCAATTAGCATAAACTTTTTTCAGCTGATGGAGACTTTTGAGGTGGAGGTTCCTGTTTATTAGTGTATTTCAATGTTTGTGCACACTTTATCCGTCCATATGTCTGTCTATATCATCAGGTATTTTCTTCAACTGCAACTGCACATGTACGCTAAAAGAAAACATGTCACACTGTAACTACTTCTATAACCGTTTATAGCAACCCCTGAGGGTGGAGAAAGAGGAAAAAAACTACTTCAGTTTTCAAGATATTTTTTTTTTCGTTTTTAGGAGGCAAAGTCCTCTTTAGGCCTTCATACAGTTTAAAACAACTCCTCAAGTGATTTGTTATATTGCCTGAAAAGGAATAGGTCAGCGTGCTCCATTCTTCTGACACTCCTAACTACAGGGAAGCCAGAGGCAGATTGCACAGTCTTTTTGGAGCCTCTTCAGTTAAAGAACAGATATGTAAGGATGGAAGGTTAAGGATGGGAATGGAAACAAGATATTGGTCAGAAGGTAACCTTCCTTTATGATGTCATGCTGTCCACACCAAAGGGGAGTGTAGACAGAGTAGAGGTAGACCATTCAAAATATTTAAAAGTTGCTTAAAAAAAGATTTTAAAAACTAAAAATTCAAAACTAAAAAAATTCAATATTGATTAAAAACCATTAAAAAAAATTCAAAAATCTTTTTGACATTTTTTTAAATTCTTTGAACCTATTTTTAATTTTTTTAAATCTGTTTTAGTCTTCCCATCCTTTTTGAATCATTTTAATCTTTTTTTAACTTCATCCTGTGTGTTATATTTTGTAATAGAGAAATGAACATACAAAATGGTAAATTTCAGAATTAAATTGACAGAACCCTCATATTTTAAAAAAAATTGAACATTGGTACAAAAAGATTCAAAAAGATTTTAAAAGAATTAAAAAATTTAAAGTAAAAATTCAATATTGATTCAAAAGATTAAAAAAAATTTCAATTTTTTTAAAATTATTTGAACCTTTATTTAATTTTTTTAAATCTCTAATATTTTTGGATCCTTTTGAATCTTTTTTAATTATTCTGTGTTTTATATTTAGATTAAAATATACAGGGTGTCCCATTTAAATTTAAAAAATGAGGTTTGGTCCGATAACTTTTCATTCGTCAGCAAGCATTATAAAGAAACTTGGGACATTTTTCTATATCTTTCAATTAAGAAAAAAGATACTACATCTAAGACTGTGATTGATCTCGAATTTCAACTGTAGGCTTGCATTTTTCGCCCGTCCCAGGGGTGGGATCTTGCTAACAAAACTCGTAGGTGTTCGATCACGTGCCATTTTTCAATTTCAAATTTAAACAGGATCTCATTAGCTTTTGGAGGAAATATCCCTTCAGATGACCATTTTTAAACGTTGCTGAGACGATTTTAGTTCTACTCTAGTGTGAAGTTGGATGGAACCTAGGAACTAAGTAAGTACACTATATAACCCATTACTTAAATCCATACTGTATGCATGTATGGTTTTCCCTGAGGGTTTTTCCCTGAGGGTTTTTCCCCTCAGTTTGTCAAAGTATTGAAGCACTTTAAAGTGTTATTATTATTACCTTAGGTAGGTATGTAAATTCCAAGTAAGAATTGTAAATTCTCAGAAGGGTCTGTAAATTGCTAGGTAGAACTGTAAATTTCCATAGAGATCTATAAATTCGTAGATAGATCTATAAATTCCTAGATGGATCTGCAAAAAAAGTAACTTGCATAAATCATACAATAAATTTAGGTGAAGCTTTCTTAAAAATTATTTTCCAGCTATGGCTTTCACAAAAGTCACTGTGCAGAAGCATTAGATTACACCTCCGGTGATTTAGAGTCTGCTTTATATTTACTGTACACTAAGTACATGAGCATCTCACAACCACACACCAGTAAATTCTCAGAATCTGAACTCATCGAACAACGACGTGACGAAAAGAGCGTCTTAGAATCGATATATGAGTCTGCATTTACTGAAAAAATTGTAAATGCAGTATGGACTATTAAATTAAATCTAAACTATTTGGTAACAAAGTTTCACCCTAAAAGGCATTTAAATCAATCGCATTCCGGCAGTCAAAGGCGAAAAGATTTGTGTAGAAATTTCGCAAGTGGGCATTGTAAATTTGGTACTAAATGTAAGTACTTCCATAAAGTACAAGAAGAACCACGAAACCCGCACTTAGACGATTATACTTTTGAATTAGAAATACGTTTCGGCACGGAGTCGAGGTACCCGTATGAGCCTCCTTTGTTATTTCTAAAGACAAATTTCTTATTACCCGAGCTGATGAATTTACACATTTGCAAGAGGCTCGCAGAGGAAGCTCACGATTTAGCTCAAAACGGTATACCCAGTATTTACTCCATTGTTGAATTATTGAAGAACGAAGATGTCATGACAGAATACATCAACACTAGTAAAATTTCGTTTTTGTTACCTGCCGAGAAATTATTTCCTACTTCTGATATCAAAGAACGGGTAGTTACAGATAAATATTACAAGAAAGGGAGCACAAACAGTGATAACAAAAAGCAGTCCAGCCATGCGGAAATTCTATCCGAAGACACGAAAATATTTAATCGATTTTTGACAAAAATGAATGATAGCTCCTATCAACGCATGGCGGAGGTGCGAAAGAAGTTACCCGCGTGGAATTTGCGCAAAGAAATCGTAAATACTGTACAATCTTCACCCGTGACTGTTATTAGTGGCGAGACTGGTTGTGGTAAAAGTACTCAAGTTCCTCAGTTCTTATTAGATGATTGGTTGGATAATTATAAGTCCAATAAAACTCACATTGAAATCATATGTACTCAACCTCGTCGCATTTCGGCAATAGGAGTTGCTGAAAGAGTGGCAGATGAGAGAGCAGAACGGATTGGTAACACTGTCGGGTACCAGATTAGATTGGAGAGTAAGATCTCGTCGAGTACACGACTTACGTTTTGCACTACAGGTGTTCTGCTAAGGCGATTAGAAAGTGATCCTGAGTTATCTACTGTTTCGCATATTATTGTGGATGAAGTGCATGAAAGAAGTGAAGACAGGTGGGTACTTATTACTAGGAGTACATTCATACTAATTGAGCTATTATCAAACTGTTCTTTTAAGAACAAGGAAACTCTGATCTAAACTGTAAAAACGTAATTGGAAGTGAGTAATTCTGGTGCTAGTTGCAATTTTACTTAAATGGTATTTTGCTCTTGGTTATCAAATTCTTTGGGATTAGGTGGTCGTGGAAATTATAATTTCCTCTTCACAATTTGGGAATTATTCTTGTTCTTTCATTTCTTCAGCGCACAGGTCTCATCTACTGATGATGTGCTTGCACCACTAACGTACTTTTAGAGGATATTCATGCAGGTACTGGTACTTCTTAGAATTTTGTAATACAGGAGAACTCCAATCGTCCGTGCTCCACGGGACCAGACGAAGCACATATTTCTTGCATATGAACATATTCTATACATACGTTGCTGTGTGCAATGGTCTAGGTACTGGGTCGCTCAATGGATTCGAATAATCACACAATTGATTGACAGTGACAAAAATGTATTCTAAAACACATGAAATGAAAAATTAAAAGCTTTCAAAGCTTCTTGGACAAATTACCCCACACGCAGGCGTTACACAACTAAAACAAGAAAATATGAAAATCTCAATTTTTTTTCTTTTTTAATAATCCTCACAATCTCGTTGTACAAAGGTTTGTGTTAAGGCGCACTTAACTCTACACACAACCGCTGACAGCTGCTAAACTTAATAAACGAAAATTAGTAAAATCCAAAATAACATAAATTATAATGGTATCTAATTTATGAACACGGTAATAATACTTTACAAAAAAAAGCGGTAGTATTCGGTGGTCAGTACGGATTTGCCCAGGCGACACCAGAAGATTTACAATCGAAGTTCAGGGATCGGCGTGCGGTTACGTCCAGGGAAACAACTAAAATAAATTTTCTAGCGGGCCGGTGCACTCGGGTGTTAACGTCCAAAAATTCAATCTGTAATTAATTTCCAGGACCCGGGCGTCTTAAAAATCTGCGACATATTGCAAAATCTATGATCTATATTTTATTTATCAAGTGCGCTTTTGACTATAGGTACAATGAATCAGACGAGGTTTTCTGCAACACAATTACCTAATTTACGGTTAATTATACTCAACTAAATGGCCGGGCTGAAATTTGGTAGTTAAATATACCCATGTTACATGAAATTTGGAAAAAGAGCGATATTGAAATAAACTGCACGTTCTTGCTCGTTTTCGCTTAACATTGGGAAATTAAACTTGGTTGCCAATGAATGAAGTTAACTGAAATCATAAAATATCCCCATGCCGAGGGCGGTCGGATGCTACAAAAATAATTTACATATCTCTACAGGGACAAGTAGAAACTTCCCAATTATATTCGGCAGCTGGTTTTCCTTATCAGCGATTAAAACGACTCTAAAAATTGAAACATTACTTTTATCTTCTATTTCTCATTCCTATAAAAGAAATAAATAAATCTGGAAGCTTCAGTTTCTTACTAACGAAGCGCCAAATATACAGTGTGTCCCAGATCGCGTGGGATTCCATGGGTAACTTTGTTATTATAAAAGATAGAGAATTGGTTAAATGGGCAATGTTTTGCAGTTTTGGATGCTTATTTAAAATTTCCTTATGGAAATTCAAAATGTCGCATAGGTTCGACGTAAATTCATAAAAACTAAAATTGGTCATTTCCTTGAATGTCTTATATCATCGAAAGTATAAGAGATATAAAAAAAGTTTTATATAAAAGTGACTGTCTTTGATACGCTTAATTTAGAATTGATGTAAAAAAAATTCAAGATGGCTACTTTTGAGGAACATTTACCAACTTTCTAAAGTTAAATAGGCGCTATATGAGATTTTTAGATTACTTAATAGATTTTTTAATTCTCTTTTCAACGAGCCATCATAACATAAGATTGAAAATAAGATACCAGTTATATCAACGGTTTTTGTATTTTAATCCAGTAGGCTGTGATGAATTAAAAAAAAACAAAACAAAATCTATTCGAGCCAACAAAACAATGAAAATAATTACATCAGATGTTTAAAAAATCAGGGGCGCACTCATGAGAGGGGGGTTTGGGCATTACAACTCCCTCCAAAATTTTATATAAGTAGGCCTAGAAAAATTTTGATTTTTATAACATCACTTATTGACTATCTTATTATCCATACTTACATACCTACAAATGGTGGTATAACAACAAACTATCCCCTCGAAAAAATGTCATGCCATTATCCAGTTAAACACATTTCAAGACACTTTGCTTTATCTTACCATTGATGCATTGTCCCAGGTCACATTTTATAGGTCAGTAGGTGGTTTATCCGCAAGAATATCGAAACTAACAGTTTTACCAGTCCGAGTATATGGACAGATGAATCTTTTTCTAACTGCGGAGTGTTCAAATCGACATAATGAACTCGTCACAGGAAAACCTACATGATGTAGTTTCACGCCGAAATCAAGTAATATTTTTTTAAATTAATGTATTTTATGGCATAATGGGAAGTCATGTAATTAGACCGGTAATCTTCGTTGGATCTTTAACTGCTCACCATGATTTACAAATTCTCCAATAAACTTCCTTAAAGGATTTTTCTCGACAACGTATGTTTCGAAGAAAGGATTGGATTATGCTACCTACCAACAAGCTGGCTGCTCAGGTCACAATTCACGAATTATGTACAGTACATTAAATTATAAAAGTTATTACTTAATTAAAAAGTAAAAGTAAAGTGGAAGTAGCTACCACTACAATAATAATAATAATCATCAATGGCAACACGTTGCCTAAACTAAACTGTCTTGAAGTGTGTTTCACTAATAATGGCCAGTATTTTAAACATCTGGTGTAATTATTTTCATTGTTTTGTTGCCTCGAATAGATTTTGTTTTGTTTTTTTTATTCGTCACAGACTACTTGATTAAAATACAAAAACCGTTAATATAATTGGTATCTTATTTTCAATCTTATGTTATGATGGCTGGTTGAAAAGAGAATTAAAAAATCTATCAAGTAATCTAAAAATCCAATATGGCGCCCATTTAACTTTAGGAAGTTGGTAAATGTTCCTCAAAAGTGGCCTTCTTAAATTTTTTTTGACATCAATTCTAAACTAAGCGTATCAAAAACAGTCACTTTTATATAAAACTTTTTTTTATATCTCTTATACTTTCGATGATACAAGACATTCAAGGAAATGACTAATTTTAGTTTTTTTGAATTTACGTCGAACCTATGCGACATTTTGAATTTCCATAAGGGAATTTTAAATAAGCATCCAAAACTGCAAAACATTGCCCATTTAACCAATTCTCTATCTTTAATAATAACAAAGGTACCCATGCAATCCCACGCGATCTGGGACACCCTGTATACTGGGTGGTCATTAAAGCTGGTGGTTTCCATAAGGGCGTTCATGAAAACGTGTTTAATTCCTGATACGAAAACGGGTGCTTTGCTACAGACTTACTTCGAAAACTTCAACACATTTGGACACTTAATTTGTGAAGAGTTTCTGAAACAATATTAATTAATTAGACACCACACAAACATATCCGTTAAGCTGGTCTTGCCTCACGCCTTTCCCTTGAATGCGAATCGTGCACTCGTCCCATTTACCCGTGAAACCGTAACATCGAATGGAGCGTCTGATTTCGTTTAAATTTAAATTAAGAAATGTCATATATCAACAATTTGAGTCAGCTAGCACAGAGAGCATTTTTGACTCTCAAAAATGACTTTCACTAACTGTCGGCTGTTCGGGCGCCTTTTAAACTTTTTATAAATTGATTAAAATCTCGCCAAAGTAATATTGTAGACCTTTCAGGTTTTCAGAATTACATTCGTACTATCGTGCTATTCCTGCATCGCTTAGTATGAAAGCTGAAAGACACTCCTGAAATTGATAACGAATTTCCCTTAAATGGTTCCTTTTATAAATCGATCGAGATCTCTCTAACCTTCGGCGTTTCAGCATTAGATATGTACAATCATTGAATAAAAACACTATAAGAAGCCTAACCCCGTGGAAATAAAGCGCGACAGAGTTTGAACTGAGAATATAATGGGAACACTGTCAATAGAGTCGATTCTTGAACTGAGAAGAATGAGAATTTGCTTTCCTCCTATTTACCGCAAAGAGAGTTCGGTGGTCACAACCAATGCGGGTGCAAGGGGATTTGTGAGATTTGTCGCGCTTTCTTCCATAAGCGTTAGGCTTCTTATAGTGTTTTTATTCAATGGTACAATTGAGTTAGTCTTGTATCGCTTGGCCTGAAACCTACTGATCTGCCACATCAAAAATGCGATGGCGCATCAGAGACTTTTTTTAACTTGTTTATTTACCAATCAATATTTATGCAAATTTAACCCATTTGTAGACCGAATAGGATATCTGAAATAGTGTTTCAATCTTCTGTGTTTGCGATATTTTTTCGTATCTAACTTTTTTAGAGGGGTCCGCTTTGGTTACACGTATACTGATGTTGACGTTTCCTTGCGTTTACTACCTGTTTCACCCCTCTTTTCGCTTCTATTGCGCTTCTTTCTCGTTTCCTCTCTCTATTCGCATTTCCTTTATACTCGATCTCGGCGCAGGCGCCCTTTACGCGTTCTTCCCACTTGATTCGCGCCATTTTTCATCTACACCATCTTTACATTTACCTCTTGTCTGCTTCTCACTCCCCATTCACGTCCCCATTCGTCGACTATTTCGCGCTATTTTCTCACCTTATTTTGCTGTTTTTTGCTTTGCTCACGCCTTCTTCGTTTACGCAACTTTTGTGAAGTCTTCAATGAAGATTAGGATATTCTGACCCAACTGTTGCGCAAATGGTTGGACCAGCTGGGCGAAGACCTGACTTGATCAGCTTTCTCAGTTGACCCTCGATACAAAGAGCCAACTTGACCAGCAAGCGAGAAAAATTTTTTATTTCATGGGGAAGAACTAAATTTGATGTCATCTCTCTTTGGTTGAACTTACGTTGGTAGAGCAAAATATTTATCCACAAATTTCGTTAGAAATCACAAAACCCTTTGTTTTCATCGTAGAAACTAAATTTTATGCAAAAAAAAACAGAAAATTGTGTAATGAATAATAAAAAGCAATGTTATTTGTATCATTGGTTACGTCACCCCGCCCTAGTATTAGTAAACTCCTGATTTTAACATTCCCTTTTCTTTCAGCGATTTTTTGTTACTTATCTTACGGGATTTACTAAAAATCCGAACTGATTTGAAGGTAATTCTAATGAGCGCTACTTTAAAATCCACACTATTTTCAAACTATTTTGGTTCAGTGCCTGTCCTCGAAATACCAGGCCGAACATTTCCCGTCGAACAATTCTTTCTAGAAGATATATTAGAAACTACCGGCTTTATACTCGAAGAGAATACTCAGTATACACGAAAAATGAAAACCGGCTACCAACTCGGCGACGAATTAGAAGAGCAATTGGAATTATGTGCGGTTTCACAGTGCCCAACGCCCAAAGACGAAATTAAAGATGAGAAACTGACAATTACGCAAATGCTAGTGCGTTATAAGGGTTAGTCTTTGTTTAAGTACTTTGAAATGGTGGAACCGCTTTGTTTCAGAATATAGCGTTAAGACAGTGAAGAATTTGTTCCTGATGGATTGTGAAAAAATTAATCTGGACTTGATCGAAGCTATCCTGCTGTGGATTGTTTCTGGGGATCACGAGTATCCACGTGAAGGGTCCATTTTGGTATTTCTGCCGGGGATTGCTGAAATTACTTCTTTATTTGATCAGTTATGTGACCATTCCGAGTTTTCGCCAAGGCGGGGGAAGTATATATTGCTTCCACTTCACTCTTCGCTGACGAGTGACGAGCAAGCTGCAATTTTTAAGTGAGTAGGTTTGCATCTTAAATTGCCGTTAATTTATGGTTTTTATTTTAGAAAGCCGAAACCGGGGGTGAGGAAGATTGTACTATCAACAAATTTGGCCGAAACGTCTGTTACCATTGATGACTGCGTCTTTGTCATTGATTCTGGTAAAATGAAGGAAAAGCGATTTGACTCCAATCGCAACATGGAAAGTTTGGACACAGTTTGGGTTACAAAGGCAAACGCGTTACAGCGTAAAGGTCGTGCCGGGCGTGTAATGCCTGGCGTTTGTATACACTTGTTCACCGGACACCGATTTAAGCATAACATTCCGTCACAGCCAATTGCAGAAATACACAGAATTCCTCTAGAACAACTTTTACTCCACATTAAGATTCTTCCAAATTTTGCAGGTCGCTCCTTGCATGATGTGTTGGGTAGGTTCAAGTTTAATCAAATTGTATTGACCTAATCGCGTTAATGTTACAGATTCAACAATTGAGCCGCCTGTTAAAGAAAATATTGATTCGTCTATCGTACGGTTGCAAGATGTAGGTGCTTTCGATAAAGACAATAATTTAACGCCGTTAGGACAACATTTGGCTACATTACCAGTCGACGTACGAATTGGGAAGTTAATGTTATATGGGGCGATATTTTCGTGCGTTGACGCAGCTTTAACGATGGCAGCCGCTCTCAGTTACAAAAGTCCATTCACTTCGCCATTTGGAAAAAAAGAGCAAGCGATGGCGAAGAAGAAGGAATTCTCTGTCGCTAACAGTGATCACTTGACCGTTTTACGGGCGTATAAGGTAAATACTTCTGTGATTTTGGATTGAGCAAAACTACGGTCCTAATTCCGCAGAAATTTCCATTTTGTAAAAAACAAAATTTTTTTTAATTTTTTTTTTTATTATTTATTGACTCGTAATGATAGTACTTGACCATTTATTTATGTAAAGGTAAACAATGTTCATCCCTTGCTAATGCTCAAAAGAAGTTTCTTGGTTTCTTGTAACATGAATTCAACAGGATGCCTTGTGGACCTTGCAATTTTCCAGCAATTTTTAAATTATAAGTATTGCATTCAATGGCTAAGGAACATAGTGTTTATTTGGATTATGATAAGTAAACAGTTGAAGTGGTATAAAGCATTATTTTTTTAGAAATGGCAAGATGTAAATTCCAAAAGTTACATAGGCGGAAAAAATTTCGCCAACGAAAACTACCTATCCGTAAGGACATTGGAGATGCTAGCCGATATTAAGTATCAACTTTTAGAGCTTCTAGTCAGTATTGGATTCGTTTCCATAAACCTTCGCGCCCATCGTCATCGCACCGGCTATGACGAAATCTTCAAAATAACAGGACTTGAGGTAGCGATAGTTTTGTGCCTTTAAATTATCCTTGTAATCGTGCTGTTGCAGTTTAACAAAAACGGCGATAATATCCGTTTGTTAATGTCAATCCTGTGTACCGCGCTGTATCCAAATATTGTAAAGGTCCTCACCCCTCAAACAGTATTTTTCCGAAGTGCTGCGGGGGCGGTACCTGTCGAACGAGAGGCGAAAGAGCTACGCTTTAAAACGAAGAAAGAGGAGGTGGGATAATAATTGTATTTTAATTACTAATAAAAATTTGTAGGTATTTCTCCACCCTAGTTCTGTTAATTTTACAGTTACCAATTTCCATTCCCCTTACCTAGTCTATCAAGAGAAAGTGCGAACCAGCAGGATATTTATAAGGGATTGCTCGATGGTACCCGTCTTGCCACTGGTCTTATTTTCAGGTTCGGATGTGAATATATCTGTTAATGGCGGCACTACATACATTGTTTTGTCTGATGGTTGGATTAGATTTCACGTTGAAAAGCATCAAGTAAGTTCACGTTTATGTGACCGTTATTTTCAATTTTCTTTTAGATTGCCGAGATGATTAAAGCCATTCGAACTGAACTTTTGAGTTTACTTGAAGAGAAAATCAGAGATCCGCTTTTGAACTTGGTACATAGTGAAAGGGGAGAAAGGATTATCAATACTATTGTTCAAATTGCAACATGTGATTAACAAATTTTCTTATTTTAGTAATTTATTTGTGTATATTATCAATGTAATTGTGCTTTTGTTATGGAGATCTAAACATATGTTGGGGTGGGTATACTGGAGATCTAAATGGATATGTGATTCTTACCTGCCTTGAAAATAAAAAGTTGTTATTTTTCTACTTATTTATTTTACCTATCTCTTTAGCATACGTCTATATTGCGGTGTGCACTGATCCGTAGGCCAGAAAGACCGTACACAAAACACCAAAACAAAACCTAGCTAGCTCTTTACCCAGTACAGAGGAGAGATTCGACTCTGCTCTCAGTTAAACTGTTAACTTGTAACAGATAGTGGGTCAACTCAAATACCTTAAAACTCCAAACTGAACTGCAAAATTTTGAATAATTAAAATGCTTTGGCAAGCATCCAATAAAAACACAGGCAAATTAGAAATTAAGTCGTTGTGAATGAAATGCACGGAAATTAATGTGAAAATTAAGTACTTAGTCTTTAAGACAAAAGAAAATAGTATAAAAAATACAATTACTTAGGTAAGTACCTAGGTATATTATTAGTCCGGGAATTGAAATCCAATTTAAAAGGTATCTTTACACAGCTCACTCACTTAAATTTCGCAATTCTCACAAAACACAACACAGACGCAATCGGCCAAAATGTGGTATCATCTCTCTTGGGGTACCTAACGACTTTCACACATAAATCCAAATCCTTTTTGTTTCCTAATAACGCACAATGCCAACAAAAATAGAGGTAGATTATTTTTCTAAATCAATTTGCTATTAGTTTAGACATTAAGATAAATCCAAACTCAAATTCCCGGAACTTCTCTACGTTTAAATAGTGTTAACAAGGACAACCTTGACCGCTTTCTCGTATAACACAACACAAAAAGGAGACCGCTCCTGTCCATCTTAATTAAGATTCTTGAAAATTTCATCCCACCGGACGAAATAACACAGCTATATTATATCCAATGGATAAAATCTCAGCAGTGAGACCAAAAAGGTGTATTAGGTACCTAAGCATGGTCAATAGGATTGCTTTAACAAATCATGGCAATACATAAGATCTGCGAGTTTATCCAAAATTGGGGTAGGTACAACCAGTACTGGACATTCTTTAAGATCATACAACAGCACGTTTATTTTGGCTGTGTTTTCTATGGGCTATAGAGGAATCGGGCATTTTTAATCATGTGCATAAACTACCTATTCTTTATGTAGGTAACTATCGGATTTCTAAAAAAATGTTATTTCTCAACCAGAGATTCACAAGGAAGGTTTTTTGGATGCGCCTCGTTGTGTAAAATAAAAAGAGGTGAATGAATTGCTGGTTAGATGTTGAAGCAAATCATGGTCGATGCGGTGTAAAAAAGAGACGGAAATTCTTGGCCTAGCCCATTACATTTCTGCTCTTGTATCTTATTCTGAAGTTTTCAAATTAGAGAAAAGATGAGCAATGAAACATTTACCTATTATCATACTTTAAAGAAAACAAGAAAAATCCGAATACTTGCGAAGAATATGTCAGAATAACTAGGTATATAATAATTTGTTAATTACGTTTTTTCTGATATTTTGAACAGATCCAAAAACACTTTCTCATTGCCAGTTTTTGAGCTCTACAAGACAGCGCTACTGAGAGATTTTCAATACGACGTGTCGTTTCGGGGAAATCATCATCAATTTTTATATGACCCGTAAAAAAAGTACTTAGGTTAGGTATTGTATTTTCATTGGTATTGAGTAGCAATTTTTATTACGAATACAACGATGTACGGCACAAAAAAGTTGGCAACTCTGTTGGTTTCAAATAGGATGGTGCATCCGGCGCATTCACATCCTAATCTTGTGAGAATACCTATCGGCAAAGAGTATATACTCTTTGCTAACGGGCAAAATTGTCTGGTACATATTCTCGTACGTACAGGGTGCTGTGCGCGGGTGCGCCATCCTGTTGAAACCAACAATTTCCACCTTTTCCTTTTCTTGTTTGTGCCATACATTGTTGTGTTCGTAAGAAAAACTGTTACCCTATTTATTTATGTATTTATTTACTTATTATCCCTCCCTTGTTAAGAAAAACCCATATTTTTTAATTCCATTTTCAAGGTACCTACGTGTCTGTCATAAATTTACCTTCATGAATATACTAATGTTCCAGAGACCACTTATCCAACGGTCCACTTTAAACACGACAATCACGGGGATAATAACCCTAATTTGGCATTAAATAATCAAGTTACTGTTGTAAATTCGTGTATGGTTGTTTGCCTATTATAACCATTTATTCCGTGCATTTGATCCGAATCGGATCAGCCGTTTAGCCGGAAATGAAAGAACAGACAGACAGAGAGACCAACAAACCGGCAGACCGATCGACATCATCGAGCTTTTGTTTGATTCGGATTCCTGGTGAGTGTGACAGTGGGGGGCATTTTTTACCCAATGCAATTATAGGTGTACCTACGTGCGGGTGCCGGGTGGTAAAAATTCCTTGTATGCGGAAAGCTCAATTAAGTGCCTGTGATCCATTCTAATTTCATTGCACGTTGTGGGTGGTGGATCAATGAATGAGTATCGTGTTTACGCCAAAAATTTTCAATTATTGCAATACTGATTTGAATAGCGATAAGATAACGCCGAAGATACATCTCAAGCACTACAGATAATTCAACCACGCTTGGTGGTTCCTTATCTTGTTTATATGAATTAGCGCTTTTATTTCTTGACCTTTCTATACCATATGCTCGAAACGTGCGGAATGATGGCTTAGAATTGCATTATTGGTATAGGTAGTAATTTTTTCAAATTTTATTGATTTGTGTGGGCTTTTTCCCAAAATCCATTTGGAATTTTGCAACTGTATAAGGATAACTTATTTTTAAGTACCGATAAGATACCAAATATCCTCTACATTTGTTGTGTGATTGTTTTGTTTATTTGTATTGCAAATGACGCTATGTTTGCTATGAAGAATAAATTGGAGAATGCATTTTTGACCGCAATTTTGTCTAAATTTGAATGAAACTTAGGTAACAATTTAAGCTATAATGTTTTCGTAAGCAATTTCCAAAACCAGTTACCTGATAGCACCTAATCTAATCCTCCAGGTATAAATAATCATGCCCTGCGTTCTGCGGTGTAAGTATCTAATTTTCGCTGGTAATTATATAATCGACATGATGTATTTTAACATTTTATTAGTGACCGTTACACTATTCTCATGGAATAAATTTCCTTCATCTGAGGGTAAGTACATTTACTTTTAGGCATTATTTGTTGCAAATTTTTATTTAATCGTAGGTTTAACATGCAAAAATTGCGATGACAGCACAGCTGATTGTCGAAGTGGAAGCATTAGTAACGAAAAACCATGTACGTCGTATGGCCAGTATGAAATGTCCTGCGTCTCGTTGGAAAAGCCAAACAGTAAGTAACCCGGATGAGGTGTTAATGATATTTACCTAGGTACTATTCAAAATTATATTTAGATGTCGTGTTAAGAGGGTGTGCTGTTAAAAATTCGACAAGGTCGGTATGTCACATATTACAACAACGCGATGCAACATACAGAAATTGCAAGGAATGTGATTATCCTAATATGTGTAATTCACATAATCACGGCAGCTAAAAATATTCTCCTGATTGGACTGTTGGGACTAGTGTTGCCAGGTCCGATTTGTTTTAAATCGGGGCAGAAGGTTGAACAAATCGGGATTTACGGTTTTCAATCGGGGCAAACAAAAACAAGTAAAAAGGTTTGCGCCCTAATGGGAGTAACGCGCATTTTGCGTCATGTCTTTGTTTTGCACTGCTGGCCTTCACTAATTCTTTAACTTTACACAATAAAGTTGATCCATGTCAAAGATTTATTGATTTATCGGGACCTTAAGTGTCCGGATTAGGTGCAAATAGGGACGGGTCCCAAGACCCCTGAAAATCGGGACATCTGGCAACACTAGTTGTATGACTAAGATTCTTACCCTACATAATGTATTTTGAGCTAATATCAGCTAAATAAAACTATTAACAACATACTTTTGAGGTCTTTTTTTAAATGATTTAGTACCGAACTTTTAATATAGTACCTACAATCATAGTGTAAATGTTAAATACATGAAGAATTCATTGGGAAATAGGAAATCTCATTCATTGGTCGGTGTTTTGATCCAGCAGCTGCCCAAAACATTAATACATTAGTGGATATCCAGGTATAAAATGAAAACGATTATTTTAATTTTATTCAGCTTGACTGCATGTAAGAGTTTGAAACCAAGTTTGTATCTATCCGGCAGAAATGTTTCCCATGCTAATACTACGACGCGACGGTTACATAGTCTCAATGAATAAAATTCGTAAAATGCGTCCAGTGAGGGGCCAAAGGTAATTTCAGATCCGCGTCTAGCACAGACTAAGAGATTTTCCTCGATTTTAATTTAAGTGATAGATTCCGCTCAATTTCATGTGTGAGTGTGAGTGTGATCATCACCAATTTCTTGTAGTTATAATACGAGTTATAATACTTCCAAACCCCTTCAGGGAAATTGGCAATTTGTTAATTAGTAATATAAATGCCAAGGTTTCGATTTATTGTACTAACATAAATCCTTATCAATGTCTAGAAAAGGACAATTATTGTAACATATTAACTTAAATTAAATACTTACTATATAATCTTAATTATAATATAGGTTACAATCTAATGTATTTATAAGCGAGTTGTGGTGGCGTGGTGACGGAACGGACCGTGTATATTCTTTGTCTTCCGGCGGCGTCGATGTCGATATTTTGGGAGCTTACCTTAATATTTTTTACTTCCAGCTAGCTCAGTTATACAATGGGTAAGTAACAGGAAATAATTAAGTGAATTTTTGATTTCCGTAGGTAAATGTTTAATTACGCAAATAATATTCAAAATTTGGGGTAAGATATTATGTACTACTACAATTAGACTCCAATATGCCTGGGAGGGATTACGCAATTTTCATAATTCAGTGTACTTTGAAAATTTAGACTCTTTGTGTCCCTGTGAGAAAAATTCATGATAGTGATAATTATTCCAATCGCAATAATGATTACATTAATTTGAAGGTTAGAGTCTACGGACTACGATGGTAGGGATGATCAGTTATGTCCCAAAATGTATATATAGGCTTAATAACCCCCCCCCCCCAAATGTCAAATGTAAAATTTTAATCCCCTACGGCGAATCGTAAGGGTATAGGGGTGGGGGGTTGAAAAATTTTTTTTTGCGAAGAAAGCGTCGTCATATTTTTTTATGTCATCTTGTACACGTGTGCAAAATTTCACATTCCCACGAGTATTTTTTTATTTTTCCCAATAGGGGACTTGGAAATAACCGAGGAAAAAATCTTCGCGGGAAGTTTTAACTAGATGTGGGGTCTCGAATATTTCCAGCCTGCCCACATACCTGAAAATTCATCCGCGGAAGGTGGATAGCGAGCGATCTCCAGACTTTACACAACTGGACTTCTATTCTGATGGGGATACGTGAAATGAAAGGAACTGTATGCAAAGAAGTTTAAATAACAAAAGAGAATATGAAAATGCGCATTCGTAATACTTTCGCACCCATAACGCCAACGGCGCTTCGTCGTGTCGAAGAATGATTTTCATCGACAAAATGTTTGGTCTTGAACATTTATTGAAATATCTAATCGTTATTTTTCTCTTATTTTTATTTAAACTTTATGGTTTTTGAGTGATTTCTTTTTTAACACAAAAGAAGTTTAACCTGAGCCGTTCGTCGCATGTTAGTACATTTCATGATTAAAACTCTGAAGAATTCCGCTTTCCTGCGACGACACTATTGGAAATTCTCCACTCTGATATTTGCACGTGAGAAACAATGATGACGCAATCTCTTCCGCGCTGCGTAATGCGATTAACCGGTAATAGGTCGAATATGTACTCCCCGAGTTAAACTTTGGGTACTCTGGCCTTAAACGACACTAGTTTTTCTTTCGCCTTTTTAAAATAACTCGCAATGTTATAAATGGAATTCTAATAGCATGACCGCTTCGTCACAACTTTTAGCGAGCACTGAACTTTTCACTCATATTAATTTTTACTGTCTCCTCCGGTCAAAGTCCATTCCGCTTAATCTAAGTTTAAAACTACAGCAGATTTTACGTTCGTTCACAAAACTTATTTATACTATATAAAGTGGGTTACAACATTTTATTACTTTACTCCCAGGCCAAAAAGCATTTGGTGTAACTAAAGAATTCATACCCATTAGAGTGGTGAACTGAGGCGAGTAACTATTCATTTTCATTAAGGTTGTCAATCATTCCAGCTCGCATCCGCGCATGCTTTCCCATAATTAGGTGTCGTATAATAGTTGTTTATGCATCAAGGGCATTAAGGCGATATTTATGCCGAGGGCGATAGAGTCCGAGGGCCTCCGGCACGAGGGATTGTAAGTCGCCCGAGGGTTAAATATTGAGTAATGCCCGAGGTGCATACAACATTTTATTTTTCATCGTTCCAAAGAATGCATTTCCAATATACAATAATGTCATATGAATGTTGTTTATAATTTAGTGATTTGTAACCTTTAAACGGCGTATTATTTGACAGTTGATCTTGCATTACGTAACCGTGGCGCGCTCTCCGCCCTCTCTCTCAAAAACGGTCCAGTATATAAAAAAAATGTTAAGACAAAAGAAGAAAGAATTTCATTTTCTCCAGTTTTTGTAATAAATGCAAATGGCATTAAAAACATAGCAAACGGGATATTTGTAAAAAACTAATTTTTGTGACCTTTGACCTTCAATATCTAAAGACGCGGACACGAGAATATGAGAGTTTTGAGTCAACCTTCGGAATGCCAAAATAAACATTTTACAAGTTTATAGCTTATTGTCTCATTCCAGATTATACTTATTTTACCTACGTATACCTATATTTGTTATGGCTGGCTGGCTGGCTGGATGTCCGGCTGAGATCTCAGCAATTACAATAGCTAGAGACTTCAAATCTTCACTAAAAGCTTTCTGATGTAGTGTAGATGTGCAGCCTCTAGTCTATTTTGAGTTAGATTACTCATGAGATAGATAATTTTAAACTTCGCTGACTAAAGATCATTCTATGCAATAATTGTTACTTAATTGATCCGTTTATCCAGATTATTTCGAGATTGAGACAGCTTTGATAATAGCACTTGTGTTATTTATAAATTAATAAAAGCACGCAATAGTTATTTTGTATTATTAATCTGTGGTATTAGGGAGAGTACCTAACGATTGTGCGGAGTAACTTAATGCCTTGAAGATAAGATTTTTCGATGACGATATGGTGGAATATGGTGGAATATTCTCCACGTTTTAAAAATATTTTATACAAAATATAAAATATACAAAGCACGGCGCTAAAGTTACCTTTTTAAAAATGCAACTCCCTGTATTTGAATGCATTCTTTAACTCTACGTGTAATTGTACGACTGTTTTGTTAAATGGTTAATATTGTAGTTTTAAAAGATAATTCGATTTATAAGAAAAATTTTTCATTTGCAAGCGTCTGTTTACTGTCAAAATTACTACCTACTTACCTAAATTTTGATTCCAGGTTTTATATCTTTTATCCTCATTGTTACCTCAATGCAATACGTTCCTTAATAACGTGCGGGTGGTAAAAATGAATTAAATTAGTACCATTTCCCACCACAAACGTCAAAATTGACAACCGTGATTACCATGACATCCACGAGTATGGGCACTTGATAATTTTCAATTTTGATTTAGAGTTAAGTATTTTAACTATAATGAGTAAAATATGAGTTCCAATAACGAAAGGTAGTCTAAAGAATATGCGCATTTACTACCAGAATGTGAGGGGACTAAAGTCGAAATTGTCCGAGTTCTTTCTAAATGTCTCCTCAAACTCCTACGATATTGTAGTTTTAACTGAAACGTGGTTAAATGAAGGTATCTTGTCACAGGAATTATTTGATGGTCGATACGTTGTATTCCGAAAAGATAGGAATAAAGACACAACTAATCTTAAGGATGGTGGTGGCGTCTTGGTGGCCATCGATAAACGCTTCCACTTGGAACTTGTCGACATTTCGCTCGAAGAAACCTTACTCGTCAAAATAGGTAAAGGTTCAAAATATTGCATGCACTTGTGCGTTGTTTACTTTCGATCAAATACAAAGATACATAATTACTACAGTGACTTTTACAATATGTTTGACTCGTTGCCGGAACCTGTGAAAGGTAACTTGTTAATTATTGGAGACTTCAATCTTCCAATATTTGGTGCAGAGTATGATTTATTGAAGGGTGACCACCTATGCGTACAACTGAACAACTTTATCAACTTTAACAACTTATCAAGCAAAAATAATGTAATGAACAGTTTTGGCAAATCCCTAGATCTAGTTCTTACTAACATAGTTTCGCTAACTGTAAATCATGTACAAACACCTGATTTATTAGTAAAACTGGATACATATCATCCCGCCTTATTGTTGCAATGTGAGCTTAACATTCCTGTAATTAAAACTAAGTTATTGAGTGACCTTACGTATAATTTTGGTAAAGCGAATTTTGTTGGGGTCTATCATGCGTTAACATCCACAAATTGGTCTGTTCTAAACACATGTGTTGATGTAAATGAGTCTGTTCAAATATTCTACAACATTGTATATAGTATTTTAGATCAATTCTGTCCCAAAATGAAAATTAGATGTGAATCTTCATATCCTGTTTGGTTTTCTGCAGAGCTAATAAGAACAATTCAACATAAACATAAGATGTTTAAAAAATACAAACGTCTATGTCAAATAAATGATCCCGGGTCAGGCAACGTATATCTGCAATTTAGTCATCTAAGATCCGTTGTGAAAAAAGATATCACATCAGCTTATCGGGAATACATAACCGATATTGAAAAAGACATTGGGCGTGATCCAAAACGTTTCTGGGCTCACGTGAAGCATAGCAAAAAACAGACCGATCGAGTGCATCAAATAGAGCATTGTGGCGTACTTGCAACTACCGGTCCAGAAATCTCAGACATCTTTGCTGATTTCTTTAAATCAGTGTATTCACCTTCTCCGCCTAATTTGAACCCTTGCAATAATTCACACGACTCAGACATGATGGATCACTATGGCATTCTCGTACTAAAACACATTGATCAACACTGTGTTCTAAGAGCCTTAAAGAAACTTAAATCTAAGAAGTCCATGGGTCCGGATTTGCTTCCTCAATACTTTTTTAAAGGCTACTCAGAATTACTGAGTAAACCGCTATGCATAATCTATAACCAGTGTCTTAAGTCGAACACTTTTCCCGACTTTTGGAAAACCACTAAGGTAACACCAATATTTATCCACAATATGTGGAAACAGACATTCGGCCTCCAACTATAGACCGCGATCTCTATACTTTCAGTACCGGCAAAAGTTTTTGAAATTATTTTGAAGGATGAAGTATTTCAACATGTAATGCCACGAATTTCAAATTGTCAGCACGGTTTCACTTCGGGTCGATCCACAGTGACAAATCTGCTTAATTTTACGCAATTTGTTTCGAGCAGTATGAATCAAGGCGCTAATGTAGATGCTATTTTCACTGATTTGTGTAAGGCGTTCGATAAATGTGATCATGCGGTTATATTGTCAAAATTGAAATATTATGGGTTGTCACTAGATTTATTATATCTCTTTAAATCGTATTTTACGGAGAGATATCAATACGTGTGGTTCCAAGGGTATAAGTCCAAACTATATGCAGCCAGTTCCGGAGTTCCCCAAGGTTCGGTATTGGGGCCGGTCATTTTTAATTTATTAATAAATGGAGTAGTAAACGTGGTGAAAACGTCAGAAATTCTGTTATATGCAGACGATCTAAAATTATTCAAAGCTATCTTATCTAGAGATGATTGTGAGGACCTTCAGGAGGATTTAGACGCCGTGAATAATTGGCTTGGCACCAATAAACTCGCTTTTAATGTGTCCAAATGTGCTGTTCTTACATTCACTAATAAGCCATCCCCAATAACCCATACGTACTTTGTAAATGGAAAGGTACTAAAACGTATATGGCAAATAAAACATCTGGGAGTTATCTTAGACCACAGATTAACTTTTAATGCTCACATACAAAAAAGCATAGCAACTAGCTTTAAAAACTTAGGGTTCATAATTCGGCTTGGTAAGAACTTCTCAAAAATAAGGACATTAAAGCTTCTGTTCTCATCCATAGTGAAACCACACCTGGAATACGCGTGCGTTATTTGGAAACCTCACAGTTCAACACACAAAAGAAGTTTGGAGAGAGTACAGAAGAAATTCTTGCGATATTTAAATTATAAAAAAAAGTGGAGAGTACACATATTTTATTCCATATTCTGAACTTCTAGAGTCATTTCATATGGAAAGTGTCGAAAAGAGACATCAATTAGCCCAGCTCGTCTATCTGTACAAATTACTGCACGGAACGATAAGCAACCCACCCAACTTGGCACAAATTCATTTTTATGTTCCACCTTTCTTTCGCCGTACACGTACCCTGTTTTATATGCCCTATTCCCGCACTAATTTGCTAGCCTTTTCGCCTGTTGTTGATATGCAACGTCTGTATAATACCATCTGTAATTCAACAAATGTTGACATATTTCAAAATAGTTTTAAATCATTGTCGACAATTGTACATCCATACTTTGAATTTATCATCAACATCTCGCTCTTTCCCACATTGCATACCCTTTTTGCAAACACATTTTTTATTTTTTATATATATATATAATCTTATTTGGGTTTTTGTTTAGGTTAAGTGTGTTAAAATGTAAGTGGTTTCAATTAACTGGCTTAGAAAATTATTTATGTTTAATATTAGTCCGTAAAGTTAAGACATAAAAAAAAATGCATTTATTTGTGAACTGCTCCACAGTAATTGGATGTTTGTTATCTGTTGTGGAGCATGAAAATCAATAAATAAATAAATAAAACGTTTAGATAACTCAAAATGCAAATAAGAACTAGTTGAACCGTCGCAGATTAAATTTTGAATGATACACGGTCGATATGAAAGTTATTAATGAAATTTGTGTAACTAAAACCACTCGGCTACGTCTCCGTCTCATTATGATGTCCATATTGAACTTGTATCATTAATCTTTTTATAAAACGCTTCGATTCCTAAAAATTACAAAACTTTATTAAAAGTTTTGTGTATGAAAGGAATTAATTTGATGTGGCGAAAAATCGGGCTAATCTTATATATACAATGGGTTAAAAATCGTAAGTGTGAGTTACGCAAGGTTAAGTGTAAAATCGAAGGGCTTCTCTTTCACGACGAAGATTAATGAAGCCCTTCAAGTTCTCGGTTGAGATCATTTCAACGGATTTTCTTTGCGATCGCGAAGGTGTAATTTCATTTGAAATTTTTCCTGCAAAAGGGTCCTTACGTTACGAAATTGTTTAGATCGAACTATTTTAACAAATACTTTATTTTATAATTTATAAATTATCTTTGTACACACTGATTTAGTCATTGATATCTCCAATGTCATCCTAAATTGAAGCCGTATAATGTTGGAAATCATTTTTGCCAACTATTGCATTTACCTCTCGTTCGATTTTTTACAATCCGTTGCATTAAAATACACTTTTAGGATTGGTAGAACCGCTTTACTCCTCTTATCATTGTAAGAAGGACCATAAAGGTTGAATTTTGATAGCATCTTTAATTCAGAACAGTTGTTGAATAATGCCCAATCTTTAGGTGATGTAGTTTTTACAGTGGTAGGTAAGCATTAGCTTTGATTTTATTAATTGAGAGAACATTTACCATTAGAGTTAGTTAACTTAAAAGTTAATATAAGAAAAATTATCGGCAACCTGAGAATAATATTGAAATTGCTGATATGGGTTTAATTTCAGTTGTGAGTATAGTGTACACTCATTTGAAAAATATTTTGATGTTCCCGTAGTAGGAAGACAAAGATTTAATGAGGCATTTTTATAAAAACCACTTTACCCAACATTGCTTCAGTTCAGTTTTATGCGAACACTGAAGATATTTATTCGTTTTGGTTTCATTTAACCTTTCTAATACATGTATTTTAAATCTTATTCCGTAGGTACGAGGATCAAAATATGTAAATTGAAAAGGCTTAAACATTGAAGAAGATAAAATAAAATGTAAAATATATTCAATCAGTTTAGGAGAAAATTTACAAGTCTTATGTTTGACCCGTTTACGGCAGATGTCCCGAGCGGTTTATCCGAAGGGATTTTATCGAACGCAAATACAACAAAATTGACTGTTGTCGCAGTTTTACATAAAGGCCTCCCTCAGTAATGGGAAACTAGAAATTATGCCAACAATCCGATTGAGCACAAATAATCACACGATCAAGATATTGTGCTTGATTCATTTTGATTGGGTTTATAAAATAAAGCTATAGGACGTAAAATGAGCGAAGTGGATTTGCGAAGCGAAAAAAAAGTTTAGATTGTTGCGCCTTTTTCATTTATATACAACTGTAAAAGTGACACATCTCTCAATCGTTTCTTTTCATTTTGCAGGATTTTGTATTACATTACGAATAATGTGTTATCTATAACTTTATTAGTGCTTCTGTCCATTCCTGTTTTGTGGCCAATCGCTTTGTGCAACACAATAAACTGCTGAAGTTTAATTCAGATTGAGGGAGGTATCTTCGTAGGTACCTCATAGTAAAACATTTCGCTCTGTGAATCAATTTTTATGCGAATTCAAAGACAAACCTAAGTACATACATATACTACTACATATTTATACAAAATTTACATCTTTAACGCTACTTTTCCAGGCGTTCAATTCCAACACCTACTTTCGGTTCTTTTACTTTAGCAGATTAATTGAATATTTATGGAACCTTATAAGATTTTTTTATTTTCTATACCTACATCGAAGTTTTGCAGTAAACGTCTCGTGTGTTTTTCTTCAACTTGAATATTGTGCGATCATATAATCTGGCGTCTGGGCCAGAGTGTTTTGAGATACCAAAAAGATTCCTTGATTCGATTACCTAGGACACGTCATAACAATATTATATATTATATTATATGCGAATGTTACTCAAATCTTCTCGCGCAGCTGGATGCCAAAATTCGCAAGAAGAGACCTTGTAACGATATTTTTTTTAATTCCCAGGTTATATTCGACGTTCTTACGCCATTTATGCATTTGCTCTGTAAATCCCTTTATTTTAAATGTAGTTAGTTGAGTGTTATGGTTGCATTTGCCTTACTTCATTCTTTTGCCGCTAGAGGTCACGCTATGTACTTTCTGCACATAGTTTCTGCACTTAATTCTATCCCTTCTTCTTTAATTCTGTCTTGCGTACAAGCTGTACTTGTTCCTTAATATTCTGCTTTCATAGTGATTACTTGTGAGTTCATTTAATATGCCATTACTTTTACTCGACATTCTTGTCTACAGATTTATGGGGTTTATCTGTTCGTAGCATCCTTCTGTGAAGTTTTGCTTGTATTTATTAGTATTATTTCATTGAAACAAGAGCTTTAGCCTCATTGTGGGGTAAATGTAAAGACATGCGAAATGATCAATTAAATTAAATATATTCTTTTACTTTTTTGTTATTATCTACCCGGATACTACATCAACATCCGTTGTGAAATATTTATCTACCCCGACTGCCACACCTTGGAAAATTTTCACCGCCAATCACGTGATACGTTACTACTGACTTACTACGAAATATTTAGACCTGAAGAAGAACCGAAGATTCATTCTTATTAGTTTGATTGCGATAAATCCTTCAGACTAGTTTTGTTATATCAAGATATTTTGTTCTCTCTGTATTGATAATTAGTATTTGTTACGAGATTTATGCCGAAACCGATATCTACGATCTTTTAATTTTAATTGTGTCATTACGAAGAATGTGCTTGTGTTAGATTATTATTTGTTGTATAGTAATTTAGTTATCTGTGCATCGCAAAGTAGTTTTCTTGAAGTTAACGTTACGTTAATGTTTTTTTGCGCGATCGGTCATTTCTGACTATTTACCATGGGTGTTTCCATGACAGTAGGTAGAATTTACCAGTTGCTATGATTACGACGACGTCAAAATTACTTACCGATCTAAAAACAGAACAGCAAAAATACTTACCGACGCCTTTTTAAAAATCAACAGTCTTACATTACATTTAATCTTTAATTATTGTTAGGTACATTAAACGTACAATTTGTGCTGTTGTTTCCTATAGCAAGACGCTCATAAAGTCATAAAGGAAGTTCAAAGCTAGTAAACTACATCAGACACATGCACATTTTTATGAAATTATTAACTTCAATTTTGACAAATAAACTGGTTACCTAGTGATATACACCATACCACTTCGATCATTTCGATTTATTCTGCTCGTTAATTTCTTAGTGCATATTTATATTGGTTGCATAAATTTAATTTCGATCGCGCAAAAAATGTTATAAGCACGTCGAACGTTAAGGGTTACCGTTCTCAGACAATAATTGGAGTCGTCGCTTCGCTCCTCCTCCAAACAATTGTCTTCGAACGGTAAAAATCCCTTACCGTTCTCCATACTTAATATACTATTATATATCACCGAGTTGTACGGAGGATTCGTTAAATAAAAAATGGTTTTTTATTATACCTGAATCACAATCTCCGTTTTAAACACTCAAATGCGTGCGAAAAAGGGCCTTTAAAACACACGTGCTTTAAAGTTGCTAAGTAACGATACTTCAAGTATGACTTTTGAAACTGTCATCTGGATGAAATAAAAAATCCTCTTAGGTCGCTTTCTGTAAATGCAGAACATTTCTTTGGCTTTTGTACCTATCCTTTGGTTGAAGCTTTCACAAACGCGCGTAATTTAGGGTATGCTTCCAAATCTGTTCCACTTTTTAATCGCAGCATTGCTTTAAAGTTTTGAATGAATGCACCAAAATATAGAAGATTTAAATACCTTTGACATTTCCTTCATATATGCCAGCATTATGGATGCATTTAAGACTGTATTCGTAAGTAACTTCCTATTCATCCATGGAAACAACTTTTCATATTCTTTATAATAGGCTTTACTGGAGTTGGATTTTACACCTACCAACGTTTGTTTAGATTTTACAACAATCGATTTAATGGACGGTGTATTATCTTTTTCAACGGAAATCGTTTAATTCACCAAGACGATGATTTTTATAAGCAAACGTCAAGTGACATTTCCATGGCAATCGTGAAATTACGAACACCCAGCCCACTTAATTAGACATGTATTCGAGTATAACGTCAATATGACTTCATTGTATTTCCTATTTTTAAATTATACTGCAGGTATAATAAAAAATACTATAAGATACACGTGTATAATTGGTCTTTAAAGCACTTGCAACGTTAAAGGCACTCCGCTTTGCGTCGTGCCCTTAAACTCGTTGCGCGTGCTTTAAAGACTTGATTATACACTTGTATCTTAATATACTATTTTTAATTTACAGTAATTTTATCTCAGGTTAAGAACCTCACCACGCAGTTATTTGTTACATAGCTTTTGAGAAATTTACTTGGGCAGAACGGGTATACCCACCTGTTTTTTTATATCAAAGTCCGTCCTGGAAGTGTAATTAGTGCCCGACTTTATAGATTCACTGTTGGGCGGCTATTTGTAATGGCATTTTTCTTTTTTTCAGGTTCGTGGTGTGGTTCAATGTGTAAAATTCTTCTGGCAAACTTCGTCTTTTTCTCCCTTCGTTGAAGCACGTTGGAGTCTACCTTCGGTACTTTTACTTCTCAAATTCTTACAGAGGCCCTACAAAGGCAAAAGGTTTTTCCTACTTCAAAATATACGCACTGGTCAGATAATTAAATCTATTTTAATGAACAATGTAACGCGTAATTCTAATTAAACACATCTAAATTATCAAATAAAAGCGTTCATTACCACGTTCACTGTACCATCCATAAAACATCTGTCCAGCTAGCTCAAAACATAGCAAAATTGAAACTTAGAATGTCTGTAATCTCTTCTCGTACACTTCCGGTATCTGCTAGAAGAAAAATCCTAATACATATTGACCTAAAATTTCTCAAATCGAGAGACTCAGTGAAACTCCGAAAATTCCAAAGAATTTATTACACAACTTTTGATTAACACCTGAAATAGATTTTGGACACGAATAAAAAAAAGCTGACATGAAAACTCGATCTAGGTGGCACTTTGGATTTGAATAAACACGCAGTTAATTGATTGACAATAACAAAAATTGATTCCAAACCACAATGAAGCAAAATTAAAACAAAATGCAAGAAATAAAAGCTTACAAAGCTACAAAACAAATAGGGCTGACTGCCCGTAACTTAGCGTAAACAGGTGAACACCATTTTTGTACCGTCGCGAAAACTAGTAGCAGCCGCGTTTACTCGATGTCTCTCGTATTTGGAGAAACCACTTCCATCATCAAACCCTCCTTCTTTCAGAATTTTTAAATAACTTGCCAATCAACAATCGTCTGCACTTGTCCAATACGAAACGCGCAATTTTTTGGAACGCCGTATCTCTTCGTTATTAGACCAAACCACGTGTGTTAATTAATTTTCGCATTATAATAAAACAACTTAATGCAAACGACCAGATTTCTTACTAGACCGAAATAACGTCTATATGAACAACAGCGTTTTTAACGTTTTAAACGTTCACATTGTAAATAATGCAGTCAACCAGAGCAACAAAAGTATAATGCAATTTGATTGAAAAACAAAGGACACACAAGTTTTTCAACTACTTTAATGAAAAGATCAGCTCACTTTACTAGAATAGTTTCAGTATAAGGGTCTTTTATATTATTCATTTCCAAAACACGAGCCTATTTACCATACATTCCAAGCCCTTAGTATAGAAGATAAGGTTTTACATAATACATGGCAACATTAAATTGCCCAGGAGGATAGAAGACTGGCACACATTTTTTCAAAATAGCATTAAAATTAAAGGAGATATCAACCCAAATAGGTATCATGAAATTCACATAAATATAAAGTGTGTTCTTCCGCGGAAAAAGTTATCGGGAAACTGAAATCACAAATTAATCACTTCTTGAGTAAGACAAAAAACTTTTCCTTATTTCCTGTGCTTTCTGACGTATGATAGGAAATTAGGTCACAGATATTAAAAATTAGTTTAATTAAAAACACATTTTTTGTTACAATCGAGAGCTTAAAAAGCATTTCAGTGACCTTTCTAATTTAGTAGGTACGGCTTTCGCTTATTACTCTAAACCAAGGATTCTACATTACCTACATTATTAATTTGAAAATTGTTACTCCTTTGACTTCTGTCTAAATTTCAAACTCCCGAATAATTACGACACTTTTGATTGGTAGTTCATTTCCCGTGCTCTTCGGTCTCTCTCAATTTACCATTGGAAATGTGATGATGCACGCTTATCGTTTTAATTTCAAATTTTAAGAAAGGTTAAAAAGCAACGGTGCTGCTTGAATTCAAAGTTATGCACGCAAATCACTAAACAAGATTGGTGGAGTAAAGCTACCAGACATCTACATGCGTCAAACGTCAACTGAAAGTGTATGCTGTACTGGAAATGTAGTTATTATAGGTACAGCTTATGTGCAGGCAGTTTGAAAGTTGAATGCGCTATTTGTCATATTCGTGTTTCTATCCTATTTGCTTTTGTAAAATTAAAATACACGAGGAACGCAGGTGGAAAATCACTGTTATAACTGTTACGGGCGAAGAATACACGTAATATACATCTAGGTTGATATAGGTATCGGTATAGCTCAGGCGCCTGCATTTTGTTTCATGGTTTAATTTCGTGGTTTGAGATCAGGCGCTCGCCTTTTTCTAGCACATGTCTCATTGTAAAGAAGAGTTTCGAGACAGTTTTCTAATAACATAAATATTCGGGATTCATGAAAAATAATCACATTTGGTGTAAGTATGTGGACAATAAGTTGATGGACAAATACCACTCCAAACAAAATTCAAATATATTACGCCCCCCAAGACAAACAAAAACACCCGACTTATCGCACAAGCCGATCACACACATCGTAATTGAATTTTGAAGTTACTTTTCTGTGAATTGTTAAAATATAAGATACCTGTGAAAAGTTACATAGCAGTCTAATTACATACACAAAATCTCTTAGATATCCTAAACTACCTAAACACCATGTATATTAATCACAAATGAAAGCCGCCCACACCTATGGAAAATTCCATTTTAGGTATCAAAAACTACAATATGTCGTAAATTGTAATTAACACCCCGTATTCATCTTCAACTTTCTGCAAAGGGAGACGGCTTCTTGAAGACCGCGGCCCGTTGATCAACTACAGAGTTATACGGCGGAAGGATGACAGCCAGTAGGGTACTTATCAATTTAAAACAAAGAAACTGAACGAATTGACGATTAACCCGAATATGAATAATCTTTATTACATGCAATATTTGGTTATCATGTTTAATAACATAAACAATTTAAATGCTACCTTCCCCAATTGAAATAGCTTACATAAAATAATAATTCTGTCGGTCTTACTCCTGAAGAAGCCGTAAGCGGTGGTGACTGGTGGATCCTGATGTTTTAGTGGAATTTTTCGAGAGAAAAAATTCCCCTTATGTAATGGTTTTGTCCGGCTGTCGTCTAACTCAAAGTGATGTCAAACCTTCGCCAATCGATTCTATGAGTTCAAGGATCAGCTCTATTGAACATGGGCCGGATTAAAAGTCTGGTTTCCAAATACGAGCCGATACGAAAGATTCTCCTACACCTGTCACCTGTAATTGCGCACAACTTACGAGTGACGAGTTTCTCGCTTGCTTGTTTAATTTAGATGGAACGTATCGGTATGGTGACCCTGAAATCCCTTCCTTCATACGAGTAATTTGGAAGTTATAGTCAGTACTTTTATTTTATAAAAAAATAAAGGAGCCCGAGCATTGAATATGAATCGTATAAGAAGACTAACGCTTATGGAGAAATACGTGACATGCCCCCTGCTAGCCCCTATGGTGATATGATAGTCACAGTACTACATGTGCGGTAAATACCGCCACTAGCGTCTTGTATACGGGAAAGTTAGAACTCATTCATCTCAGTTCAAGATCGACTGTGTACCGCCTATATCTGAGCGATTTATTTCCCGGGCTTAGACTTCGTTATAGTATTTTTATTCAATAGTTAAGCTCATAAAATTTCTCTTAACAAATGATAAATCTAACCCGTATGTCAAAACAAGATAAAAATTAAAGCGCAATTCCTCACAACTCGCAATTCCTATAATCGTTATTGAAACAACAATCTCAATGAAAAAACATTACGAATACGACATCTCTAACAAATAAACAAAGCTACCTACCTCTAAATACGGCCCTTACATCAACCGTTTAATTTATTTTATAAATCTTACGCAATATTTTCTGAGGCCTTGCAAATTCAAATTTATAAAGCAAACACCTTAACAAATCGGCAAGATAGTAATACAAAACAATTATACGTGCATTTCCAGTGGCGTAGCAAATGCGTCTTTCTCCTATAATGGAAAGCATAAAAGCAGGAACGATCCAAATTTAAAAACTGCCAGATATGTAACATCGCACATGGCATTGACGGGTCAATCGTAAGATGGATCCGGGCCATGCTTGGAGGCAGGGTCATCATAACCTCGATCGGAACTACGGAGATGAGCTCATCGGTCACTAGAGGATGTCCGCAGGGTGGAGTACTGTCTCCACTACTGTGGTGCCTGGTGATAGACGGGCTCCTTCGTACACTAAACGAGGATGGAGCGTATACACAGGGATACGCAGACGACCTCGCAATTGTCATTGTGGGGAAGTTTCCGAGCACCGTAAAAGAGCTCATGCAGAGGACTCTTGGACAGGTGGATAGATGGTGCAGTAGCCACGGTCTCTCTGTCAACCCGGAAAAGACCGAAATTGTTCCATTTACGAGGAGACGGAATGTGGACCTTGATGGTCTCATCTTTCGAGGACGCCAATTGTGTCTGACCAGGTCAGTTAAATATTTGGGGGTCACTATAGACTCCCGTCTGTCCTGGAAAGGGCACATTGAGCGAATTAGCAAGAAGGCCACTGCATGTCTATAGGCATGCAGGAGAGCTTTCGGCTGCACATGGGGATTAAATCCTCGACTAGTATATTGGCTTTACACTTCGGTGATAAGGCCGATAATATTGTACGACGCACTTGTATGGTGGCCTGCAACGCGCAGGGTAACATACAAGAAGCAGCTGAGCAAGGTACAGCGACTCGCTTGTTTGGGAATCACTGGAGCCATGAAAACCACGCCAACGTTGGCTGTGGAGGCTCTTCTGGGACTTGAACCTCTACACTTATCGGTAGAGGCCGAGGCCCGGAGGGCTTCCATAAGACTAAATGATTGGGGTGAGTGGAAGGATAGAGGCAGTCTCGGACACGGGCGGATCTGGGAGGAAACTCTTAGGTCCGACCCCTTCCTCGCAAGAAGGGACGTGATTCGAGCTACCCTACTTGAACCGAAGAGGTATAAAGTCATTCTCCCGAACAGGGAGCAGTGGCTGAACCCAGATCGTCCGTTCCTCAAACCTGAGGGGCTCGTGTGGTTTACCGATGGGTCCCTAACGGAAAAGGGAACGGGCATGGGTATACACGGTGACCGGCCGAGAGTAGGCATCAGCCTCTCCCTTGGCCAGCACAGTACTGTGTTTCAGGCAGAGGTGCTAGCCATCACGACCTGTGCGCAAGAAAACCTCCGTAGAGGTTATCGTAACCAGCATATATACATATGTAGTGATAGTCAGGCGGCGTTAAAGGCTCTGTCAGCTGACAGGGTCCGCTCGAATACGATGCTTGACTGTAGGCGAACCCAAGATAGATTAGGTGAGTCTAATAGGGTAAGCTTGATATGGGTGCCGGGGCACTCTGGAATAGGGGGCAACGAAAGGGCGGACGAGTTGGCTCGCGAAGGCAGTAGTGGGGTCCTTGTCGGGCCTGAGCCCACCCTTGGAATTGCTCCCTCAGTTGTCAGGGTCAGGATTAAGAACTGGGCGACCAGTCAATTCCAGGCTCAATGGCAACAGGCAGCTGGACTCAGACAGTCCAAGACCTTTTTAACAGGGCCTCTTGGCAAATCTGAGTCTTCTAAGCTTCTAAACCTAAACAGAAGTCAGATTAGGAAGATCGTCGGTGTCTTCACGGGACACTGGATGGTCAACTATCACCTGCACAATATTGGGCTTGTGGAAGACCCTGCGTGCAGGTTTTGTGGTGAGGTAGAGGAAACTACCGAGCATGTAGTCTGTTACTGTGACGCTCTGATCAGGGACAGACATAAACTCCTCGGTGACAGTTACTTGGAACCGAGGGAGGTGAGGAAACTAAGGCTAAATAGGGTCTTATCCTTCATTGAAGGGAACGGGCTCTAAGCTTTGGTTGTTTAGAGAGGGGGTTAGCACAATGGGCCGTTGATGAGCCTAAGTGCTGCCTGTAAAGGCTCCCCTGATAGAATAGAATAGAATAGAAACATCGCACAATTTTAGCAACAAAATTTCAAAACTCATCTCAGCCCTTGCATCCATCAGGGTAGTGTAGTTACCATATTTGGAAAGATATGTGTGATAATTTATTATACAGTCTAAAAAGCCATACACCGTAAAAGTTACTGTTCACTATTTGGTATACGCAATTGTACACGCCTGGCTGTATTTAATTATTTAACCTCTTCGATTATACATAAAAATTTACATGATTTTATAAAATGGAGAACCTCATTTTTACGATCCGTGCAATTTCAGCACGATCGCTGCGACAGCCGTGGCTCTTACCTTGATTATAATTATGTCGAAGCGACCTAAATCAAAAACGCAATGCATCATTTAGTCCACAATAAAGAAAATCCCTACTCGCAAATTAAGATGGATGTGGAGATCAATCTTGTGGATAAATTAATCATCTAAGTTCGAGATGAATTTTTGTCCTCCTCTCGAATTTCCGCGCCAATATCTAATTCGACAAAGAAAAACGACGCTTTCTTAAAATATCTCCCAGTCTATACTTTATAGGTACCTACCTACACGAGTCTGTCGATTCTAAAGAAAGCATTAAGGAAAGAAATCGTGGTTTTAAAAAATGTGACCCCTACATATTTTAGTCAACGGTTCTGTATTAAAAATGCAATCTTTAATTAATAGGCAATTTTTTATCGTATGCACGATTTTGGATTGTATCAACTTGAAATTAATAGAAGCTGTAAATAAGCGCCTCTATCGGAGGGTGAAAGAGACAGGGCGACGCCGTGCGCGTTCCATATTAGTCCTGGCGTCCCGACGCAGATAACTTTTAAACTTAACCCGGGTTGCACGCGTTTTCTCTTCCACCCGGCGCGTCTGTAATTGGTATCATGACTTACTGAAAATAGCCTTAGATAAATGTTAGATTCGCTGTTGTCTACATAGTTGACTCGTGAAAGCTGTGTTTGTTTAATTGTAGCGTTTTAAAGTGTATCACAATCTTAATAACACGAAAAGGTGGTGGTAGTGTGGGTATATTCCCTTGAAGAATATTGCGAAAGTTTGCATACTTTAGAGATATTACTGCTCTCTCGGACATTAAATATGAAATTATTGAACGTAATTAAGTTTGTAGATGGGGCTGTGACAAAGTGGTAATTTAATTTGGGAAGCGATATTGAATTTGATAAAAATCTCAATTAGTAAATGGATAATTAAGGATTCGAGGGAACTTTCTCAGAAATGGGCGCTAAGCGAGGTAGATTTAAGAAAATCCCTGCGAATTTCGGGTCAGGATTTCGCTGTAATCATACACTACATTTCTCGACAACAATATAGAAATTATTACGAGATATTACGGAAAGATTTATCTCCAAGCGTATTGGAAAATTCCTTTAGTCCAAGATTACGAAGTAATAAGAAGTGCTGAAGGAAGTAAAGGCATCGTTCCCGGCGAGAACGTGTCAAGAACAGGCGGAAGCAGTTGATTGTGTTAGTCAGAAAACTTGACAATATAACCAGAGCTTGAACGATAACGAATCCATTGAAAGATGCCGAGAAATTGACCATCCCACAATCTCAGTGCAAATACTTACATCAAAGCGATGGCAGCCGTAAATGGGTCAGAGGTCGACAGTAACTTCTCCCGAAAGGAAATGTATAATATTACGGAAATCGCGGCGAATCGTAATGCCAGCGAGGGTGTCTTCTTAAATCAATCGTCTGAAAATTTTCTTCTGCTATTTGAAGATATAGATCAATACCTGAGCCATTTGAATTACACGGGAAATGATAGTGAATTTAAAGACACGTACCTTCGACAGCTAGAAAATTGCAGTTATTTACTCAACAACACGAATGCGACCTGCTTTACCCCCACATCGAAAGAGGAAAACGTGTACAACTATTGGGCTTTACTTTTAGTTATTTTTCCCATTTTTACCCTTTTCGGTAACGTTCTTGTAATACTAAGTGTTTATCGCGAAAGAACTTTGCAAACTGTGACGAACTATTTCATTGTAAGCTTAGCTCTTGCGGATCTTCTGGTTGCAGTTGTTGTGATGCCCTTTGCTGTCTACGTTCTGGTAAGTACCGCATTGATTTGCAGCCGATGACCCTTTGTCATAAATGCGCGGTGTTGTGTTAGCGTTCAATAACTATTCAACTGGAAATCAGGGATGACGATAAAAATATCATCCCCTGCTACTTGAAACGCTCATACGTTCATTACACGATTGAAATATCTCGAAATATTTCATTTCCTAAAAAAGTGATGAAAAGTCAATGCGTTATGAAATTGGCAATTTTGCGTGATTGATAGAGAAATTGTGGCGGTATTAATTTTATTATTTGATCACACATTTTTCCAGTCTTTGATGCATTACCAAAAAATATATTGGAGTCCCGTTGATTTTCCGCTTCGATAGTTTCTCAAAGAGGACTCTCGATTTTGAGGGCAATAATCGTTACTGCAACTATAAAGCGTAGGGCCCACAAAAAAATACGACGCACTCCGAATTTGTTTGATGTATGTTTATTTAAAAAGACGTAGGCCCTCGATATAGAAACGATAAGACTAATATTGGATTTGAGAACCCGTAATTCACCGCTATAAATTGAACGATACATGGAAGTTCCTTCTTGGGTTATCCTTACAATTTCGCTATTAAGCGAGTCAAAGGCTCTTTATATAAAAAAAACTACCCGCGTTCTCCTTACAATTGAACAAAGAAAGGCGTTATTCTTATAACAATAGTAAACTCACAATGTCGGACGTTTAACATTGACCCCAGTTGCTATATGCTTTTTTCCAACATACTGACCTAAAAATTATGTTGTAAGGATTTTACGTTTCTAAACTGCATGTACGTGTAATTAATTGCTTGGCTATAAACACGCGTATTTTATGTAGTGAATAATTTTCAGCTAATGTATTCAAATAAACAAAGCCGCAAAATTGATTATGTTAGATTTTCTTTATCTCGTTTTATACTACCTACTAAATTGAAAAGAACAAGATACGCAGGGGATCATCCCTAAAGTTAACGGTCAGTTCTGGAGGTACCTATATTTTAAATAGAGAATTTTCTCTGGAATGGATGAATTTGAATGGAAAATTTCGGAATTCTATAATAATTTAACTATAAAGCCGGACTTCTTACCTATGGCCTATCGGGAAAAATGTAGGTACGATGAGACCCCCACCACAATTTGGTATCTTCAATCACACAAGTATAACATCGCCAAATACATCACTGCTCGATGTTCCATTATAGTTAGATGGATGCAGTTTAGAATCGTGATTCAGGTAGTTTGGATCAAGGTAGGAATTTTTTGGCAAGATACCAGACCCTGTACCTGATTTTTAAGTTTAAACAACAATATGGCGTTAAATAAGACGGTCTTAGCTACAATTTGACGAATAATAAAAGTTTATATCGTTATACAGTGTGTAAAGCGATGGGGTATACAAGAGGGAATTTTTTTTTTAAATATTGATTTATGAAAAAAAATTATTCTTCTATCTATTATCATTCTACATTATAATTAAGATAGAGTATTGCTATCAAACCACAAACAATCGAAACGTTATTGGTACTTTCAAAGCAAGCAAAGCATATTATGAAGAATAAATTTTTTTCATAAATCAATATTTACAAAAAAATTCCCTCTTGTATACCCCATCGCTTTACACACTGTACTATATTCCATTTGATATATTCTTGTACATAATTATTTGAGCTTACCGCTTACAAAAACATTTACTATGGTGAAATTTACCAAGACATGCACAAAAAAAGTTTCAAATAGATATTTTAATTGAAACAATAAATATAGCGATTTATCTGAATTAATATTTCTAAGTGAACGTTGCAAGACATTCTCTAAATATTAATAGGGATCAGCTCATAAATTGACGATATTTATTTGTGACGCAGTTTCGATGCTATAAATTTCTTTAACTTGTCGCATTAAAAAAACTAGAATAAATACGTGACTGATTGTATAAACAAAATTAAAATTGTAGTTCTAGAAAGTAATAAATGAACGAAATGGATATTTAACTTGTAAAGAAAGCGATCGGGAGGTCGGTCAATAAAATTCCTTGGTAGAGTAACTTACTGAGTCGACATGTGCAATTTAGGGGGAATGAAACGTGTTCGTCGAGTAAAGATATAGTCAAAATGTACAAGTTGTACTCAATTGTAAAGTTACAATGATGCCCTATTGTTGGCACTGTTAATGAACTTCAATTTTCACAGAACCTAAGGTCTTACCTTTCCTTACCCTTCCTTAACTGAATTCAATATATATATTAATTTGCAAGTAGCTGTATATATATTTATGTATATAAATCTCTGTGTGGTCTGATAATAAATGCAACAGATGGGGGCATTGGTCAGGGACGGACTTAGTAAATTAAAGTTGGGATTTACAGATTGTATGTGTATGTGCTTTATTAATTATTATAAATGAAATTTAGATGTTGTGCGTTTTCTGACAGTCTAAAGAGTGAAGCCGATCGAGATTCATCGGAGAATGGCTGCTATGTATGGTAACAACAGTTTCAGCTGCACTAACAGTCAAAATGTGGTTGGCACGGTTCTGGGAAGAGCGCGAGTCCTTGTACGACAATTCGCGACTAAGAAATCCGTGTGAAGATTACGGAGGAGTGCTCGCGTGGATGAAGCTGTAAAGGCGAACAGAACTATCGCAGAGGACGAGAGTGCCACCATGATTAACATGACGCCGTAGAGCCACCTAAATAAGTGTTGGAAAACTCGGAACCATTGTCTACGTTCGAAGAAACGTAATCCGGTTTGAGTCAATCAGTTGCCGGCTATTGATGCGATCTGAACACGCCAGTAACCCGGGAGTGCCACCCATACGATAAATAAACAAGGCATTAAAAAATCGCTAAACAGTTATATCGATATTAAGTTCTTAGCTAAGAAAGAAACTTGATACAGGGTGTTTACGGTCATTTTTTTTATTTTGAAGGGGTGATTAAACACATTAAAAGAAGGTGATTTACCCTAACATTCCTTAATAAAAGTGGAATACTAAGAGAGCTGTGAATGTTTTTTATATTTTTTTCAAAAACACCCTGTATTTCCGGAGCCAAATTTCGTTGTTTTTGCTTTCAAACTGTGGTTAAAATAAAGAATAGTTCAAAAGTAAAGATAGAGAAGTTTTTTAACGCGTAAAGATTTTACTTATATTGCTGTGTGCAACGGTATACGGTCAAGTACACCATCCACAAAATGTCTGTCCAGCTAGCTCAAATAAATCAAAATTGAAACTTAGAATTTTTATAATTTCTCCTCGTACACTTCCAGCATCTGCTACAAAGAAAAATCAAAATATTGACCTAAATTAATGATTTGGGAGACTCGGTAGCCTCGATCAACTTTCGAAAATTCCAAAGAGTTAACACGAGAAAAATCCGACATGAAAACTCTATCGGGGTCGCATAAAGGAATCGAATAATCACACACAATTAATTGAATGACAATGACACTCAATTATTCTACAGCACATGAAATGTGTAGCTCAGTGGTAGAGCGTTGGGCTACATAGCCGGGAGGTCGGATGTTTGAACCTTGGCTAAGAGAAGAATTTTTCATCGGTGGCAGAGATGGGAATTACCTTAGACCAGTTTCGAGCATTCTGCCGGCTACTCCGAATTAGGTTTTCCTGTAGTTTTCCTAATTCGTAAGGTAGTATAGAACAGCTTAAGACCTTCTGCAGGGGCACTTAAAAAAAGCATTATGCGGGTCACTCTCTAATTGGGCCTGTCGAGGGCCCAGAACAAAAGAGGGACAATACATAAAAAATAAAACAAAATACCGAAAAGAAAGCTAGTTTGGACTAACTACCCTTCACGCAGGAGTAAGTAAGGAAATTATAAAATTTCTTAGTTTTTTTCTCTTTCAATAATCCTAATAATCTGGCCGTACAAAGGTTTGCGATGCCAAGGCGCACTTAACTTCAGAAATAAGTGCTGACAGCTTTTGAACTTCACTTTTCTTTAACATAAAAAACTTGATGACGAAGGAACCCCCACTTACGCCGAACTAACGCGCACATAGTAACATCTGCATCTCAGTCACCTCTTCTAGCAGCGATAAGAACACGTGCTTAAATCTCGACCGATAACAAAATCTCGTATTGCGAACGACCTGCAGATGTGTCTACATTAAAGCATCTGAACTAAATTGAATGCATTACAATTGATATAAAATTCAAACAAGAAAAATATACGCAATTACAAAACGATTCTAAAAGGAAAAATAACACTGAAACAAATTCAAGTGATGCGATATAACCCTGTGCTTATTTGTAAATAATCCCCCCCAAATGTACACTTAATAAATAATAAATTGAAGTCATATAAAGGACGAAATAAAGTCTACAAGATGTTGTTTACATCATAACAATGTTAATAAAAGGAACAAGTACTTTAAATTATTCGTGTTGAGTTGCGAGAATAAATAAAGACTTTTACCATTGGTTGGGGGCAAATACTTTAATTGAACGAGTGTCGTAATAAATTACGCTAAAAAACATCTTCTCACAATACTCGCGTATCACATCATTCGGAAGAAGGCGTAATTAAAGTGGATAAACGGTATTTCATAAACGAAAAACATTAGCAACAAACTTGGTTTAATCGGCACTGATTGTTAGAACTATTATGAAAAATCCTGTGTACATTTGTGCTTACTGTGGATTTCTTCTGTTAACAACAGATCTTCAAAAAAAACTATTAGTTTTACTCGATTATCAGAGAGAGAGTAATATTGTAAGTAAAGTAAAATTGTCCATTAATACAAGACTTTGAGCGATAGAACATTTTTCCATACAATACAATTTTTTTTATACCAAAATTTCTCCAGAAACTTCCGAAAGTTGCGAAAACCAGCTCTATATTGCAATTGATGTCTACTGGAAATGTTCGCTTTCTTTTAGCACGGAACCTCGGCTGACTAGTTATTAGCATTGAATAAAAACACTTTTATTCAATGTTATTAGTTAAGGTATTAGATCTTTATGTCGATGAATCATACATCAACTTACTACGAATTAAACTCTACCTATCTAAATATACCAAAAATAAGAAATAGGTTGTAGTAGTTAGCGATCGCGCGTTGAAGGATTTATTTTCAGAAGCCGCAGAGATAGCGTATGAAATGACATAATTCCCAAATTTTTTCCGCGTATATTTTGAGAGTTGGCATACAACCTATGCAAATGCGTACACGCTGTTAATTACACCGACTAGGTATAAGTGCAGCCAAATAAAACCGTTTAATTAAAATTTCTGTGATTTATTCAACGTTTTGCATGCCAGTAATAAAAAATCCTCGTTTACGATTAAGCTGTGAGTGAATAATTTACGCTCTTACTCAAACGTGCTGCGACAGTAATCTCTTCATACGAGACCTTGCAACACACTTTACCCACTCAATCATAAATAAATAGTAATGAACTTTCAAATTTGTCTCCATTTACTAACTTTTAAGTATTCGAGCACGCCATTTTGTTTGCCAACAAGACGGCAACAAATCGAGCGTGCCCTCCCGCAAATTGTCTTTTCTTCGGTTTTGGAAACAATTTGTATAGCTTGTTTGATTGATTAGCCTATTTTATTTAGATGGGGCACTTTCACGACACTACGTGACGGTATCACCATGCTCGAAGTCGTGAAGATGGCGAGAATATTGATTTAAATAAATATTCACTAAGGAGGCAATCATTCAGTATGGGCCTTTTAGATCTCCATTTATCAAAAAGAGGAAATTCAACATGAATACTCGTTCGTTGGTGACAAAATTAAACAATTTATGTACAGACATGGTACCTAATGTTTAATTTTTTGAACTTGGATCGGCATGTGCCACAGTAGCTTATAGAGCAAATTATTCTTACTACATATTCTTGCAGCTTAAATATTCTTAATAGGAGGCTTATTATTATTATTATTGCAAATCTTATATAACTCTCAAAACAAGCAAAATATAATGTTCTGAGGTTGTACTACAGAATTTGTGTGATGATTAGTAATTTTATTACAAAAATGGACGACGATTACGTTTTTTACAAGTTATCTACATAGGTAGGTACATATATGTATAATGGTCCCATTTAAAGTTTTCATTCAAATTTATGCCTAATGTTTTTTTATTTTCGAGTCTTTATAGATAATGTGTTGGGGAAATTTAATTTAATTTGCCTACCTAGAAAATCGCCCTCAGTATGTGTCATATAATAATTACAATTCTAGGGTTTACTTACCAGCATCGGGTGTATCCCAAGCTTCTAACCTAGGCCCCCTTTTATTCCTTTTATACATTAATGACATCAGTAACGGGTTTTTTTGCGAGAAGCTGTTATTTGCTGATGATTTAAAAATATTCCATCCTACAAAAATTTGTAATTGTTTAGTGCTTATTTCATCGAAATCCGTTCAGTGTTTGAGGTTTTACGAATTTTTAGAGTTTTAAGTTTAATCTCAAGATTCATAACGCGCGGGACTAATTAAATCGTGAGAAGACAGGGCAGGAACCTCCAATCAACAGGACAAATAAAGGGCGTAAAGTTAAGATAAGTGCTTGCTTGCTTACTTACTTACTTACTCACTTACTTACTTAGAACTAAGGCTAAATTTAATTTAAAATTGAACAAAGGGAAAAAGATAATATGCGATCAAAAGAATACATCCTAGAATGCATCAGTATAAATAAGGATGGGGACTGCCTGTTTGGAGCGATTGCGCACCAACTGAGGGAATTGCCAGTGACATCAGAGCCTCACAGGAAATTAACCAAAGGATTAAAAAAGAATTCAACGCATACATTAGGGAAAACCTGGAAGATTTCTACCCACAATTGATAGGACACGTAGACGGATAGGTGGAGGGAAGAAGGAAAGAACCAGCAGGGTTACGGAAATCGTAATCAAGAAGCACCGAGGCATTGAGGTGGAGAAATTTGAAGGAAAAGCAAGAGTATATCCATGGCCCAAATCAAGATGAAAATAGGAAGACTAACAATCATAGGATGCCACATCCCCTCGGACAAAAGAGGAACTCAGAAATTGAAGTGAAACAACAGAAAAAAGTGCGAAAAGAACCTGGGAATCATACTAGGCGACTTCAATGGGCAACTAGGCAGACTGGACGGAAATGAAGAGGAGGAAGGGAACGGCAGCGACCTTTAGGAACATGGTACACCTACATGGACTGAGGGTAGAAAACATATTCGGCAGGTCCAAAATGGTAACATGTAGGAGGGGAAACACTGAATTGCTGATTGACCACATAATAAGGACGAAATCAAAGGAAATAAGCGTCACGAACACAGCAAACATTATGGGCAAAAACAGTAGGATTGGACAAAATGGTAAATAGGAAAATAAAGGGCGAAGAGAACAGGAAAGAAAGGACAAGGAGCACAGCGGGGAAACCGAAGGCTGGGATGTAAAACTTCTGTCAGGGGAGAAGAGAAGAAAGGAGTACCGAAAGGAGTAGAAAGAGATTAGAAGCAAAAAGGGGGAAGGGATACCATATTGGGAAAAGATCGGCGAAACGCTCAAAGAAGCAACAAGGAAAACACTAGGGAAACAGAAACCGCTCATGTGACCGAACAGAAAGCGGGCCAAAACCCACATTAACCTGAAACAAAGAAGGAGCTAAGGGAAGCCAAGGAGGAGGAAAACAGAGCCTATGAGCAACACGAAGTCAAGGAATTCGCCGAGTTCGCGGAGAACATCGCCAAACTCAGAGCAATGAAGAGGAATGGGCAAATGTATACAATGGTTTTGGAAGAAAACCGAACACCAAAAGAAAACCAGGAGGATCAAACAAGGATGTCTGCTTCCCCAAGGCTCTCCGCGATAGCACTTGACCACGCTTTAGAACAAACAAGGATGGTGGTGAGGAACCTTAGCACAGGCGGCCAATTACAACTACCGACATTACGGGCGTACGCGGACGATCTACGCGTAATCGCGGATAATTTATAAGACACTGAGGACTTCGTCCAGGCCATCGAGGTACCAGGTACACCCGGAAATGGTGGACCTAGAAATACACAACGAAAAGAGCTACATGATTTATTTATTTATTTATTTATTTATAGAAGATATAACAACCAACGCATTCAGAGTCACACACGGAATCTGGAACTTCTTACGAGAGAAGAAAATACCGGACAGCTTGAAAATGATGATTTGACAACACGATCATAGCACCGACAATCTTATACGGAATTAACACTTCAGCGCTAACAAGGAGCAACAGACGAACATTGAGGAGGGCGGAGTGGAAGGCACTCAGGATACTGAAGAAAACAGCAACCTCACAAGAAAGCAGAGAAGAGAACTACTAGAGGGAAAGACGATTACCAGGAGACTGAAGATGAGGCAGATGAGATACTGGGGACATACCAACAGGAGGAAGAAAGACCATATCATACGGGCTGCCAAGATTCTATGTGCCTCGGAATGGAAGGTAGGCCGACTCTGCCAGACATGGAATACCACCATAAACCAAACGGTAGAGGTTTTGGGGATTACCATGGGAAGATGGGAAGAGAAGAGCAGAGACAAACATCAAAGGAAGAAAGAAAGCAGAAGAATACTGGAGGTGGAGGAAGAATCAGCCACAAGGACAAATATCCAAGGGGGGGAGGAAAAGGGGACAGAAAGTAACGCAGGGAGAGGACAACAATAAAAAGGGCCTAACACGAGGGAAAACAGGGAAGGGAACGAGACCAAAGGATAGGAACATCGGAAGCCAATGAACGCCCGGAGAAGAAGCCATCACTAGAAAGCAGAGTTCCCTCTAAGGCAGATACACCAGTGGCGAAGCTGTGGCCGTACCCGTTCTGGTCGGATAACACCCAGTTAGCCGCCCCCCCCCCCCCAATCCACAAACTCCACCACATTGTTGGAATATGTCGCGGCCAGCGCGATGGCAACAAAGTAGTGGAGAAACGTCCCTGATAGTGCTACCAGGGACGCATCCTCACGACAGTTGACTAAATCCTGGGAGAGGCGGCGACGCCAGGCATATGTCAAAGTTTCAAGTTTCAATTATACTTTAGACTGTATCTCACCCTCGATCTCACCTATCCCGATTTGCACTGCGACCATAACGACCTATTGTCAGGAACTCTTTAGAAAATCGTAGAATAAAAACAAGTATGTCTTTTCTCCATAACCTTATCCACAATAAGATCGATTGTCCTGATTTGTTACAATACCTTAACTTTTCTGTTCCCCGTTTTGGTTATCGTTGTAATGATACATTTTACATACTTTATTGTAAATCTAATGTTTTGAAGAATTCGGAATTTTATAGAATGTGTAACATGTTTTCTAAAAACGATGATATTTTGTAGTTATCTAGGGTTCAATTTTTAGTTTTTTTTTATTGTTAGTCATGAATATTTAAGAAATGTTAAAATACTGTTTTGTCTTAGTTATATGATGTATTTTTAATTCTATTGTTATTCTACTCATATATTTAAAATTTTCTTTTTTTTTGCTTGCGTATTTGTCATATGGATTTTGTCCGTTAATTGGATACTGATCTGGCAAACAAAAAATCTTTGAAAATCTTTTAATAATAATAATAATAATGCCTTTATTGAGCTACACCTTACACGAAAAAAAAAATTTGTTTTTATTACCAACTACTCACTACTCAAAGGGCGGAGTTCAGATTGTAATAAAAATTATTACTCCCTGCTCTTCCACTCAACCCAAAATTGAAAGTTTAAATGATGATACCATAAAAAAA
>NW_022170511.1:9731620-9764480 GCF_008802855.1 Photinus pyralis
CTTGGAACTGTTTGAAATTATGGATTCTACAGGCCACATTCTATAAGAAAATTTTTTTTCGGGTCGATCTGAGACAATTTTTTTTCGGGGCTGAAAAAAAATTGTTGTGTATTTTGAGGTGGCACACTATTAGTTAAATTCACATGTCTTTAGTTTAGTAAACTTTAATTAATCATAACGCAGAAGTACAGAGAACTATTTATATCGAAATTAATATCCTAATTGAAAAGCGATGCGTAACTAACTAAAAAAATAATAATTGACCTTCCTTTTTTACCAAAAATCGACTACACCAAAATTTCTCGGGAAAACACTTTTTCTTATTAATTTGGTGCGTAGAATCCAAAACAATTCGTACTTTTTCGATCAGACTTCTCAATCAAAAGTTATAGACTAGAAACCAATTTCGACAGAAAATTCAAAGGGCTGTAACTTTTGAACTAGTAGCCCAATCTTGGAACTGTTTGAAATTATGGATTCTACAGGCCACATTCTATAAGAAAATTTTTTTTCGGGTCGATCTGAGACAATTTTTTTTCGGGGCTGAAAAAAAGGCAGTGTATAACCTTCCTTTTTTACCAAAAATCGACTACACCAAAATTTCTCGGGAAAACACTTTTTCTTATTAATTTGGGTGCGTAGAATCCAAATCAATTCGTACGTTTTCGATCAGACTTCTCAATCAAAAGTTATAGACTAGAAACCAATTTCGAAAAAAAAATTCAAAGGGCTGTAACTTTTGAACTAGTAGCCCAATATTGGAACTGTTTGATAATTATGGATTCTACAGGCAACATTCTATAAGAAAATTTTTTTCCGGGTCGATCTGAGATAATTTTTATTTCGGGGTTCAAAAAAAGGCAGTGTATAACTTTCCATTTTTACCAAAAATTGAGTGCACCAAAATTTCTCGGGAACACACTTTTTCTTATTAATTTGGGTGCGTAGAATCCAAATCAATTAGTACTTTTTCGATCAGACTTCTCAATCATAAGTTTTGAGAGTTTAAATGATCGTCGAAGCGTAAAGACGTATTTTGGGAGTGCGCACAAAGTGTGTGATAATTGGGAATTCCAGCCTGTTTGCGGCCTCAGTGAGTTATTCAAGTCTTTATAAATTGCATAGTTACCATATCCTGATATTAATCTGCATCATCATCTTGTAACTAACTGCTTCACCATGGTACTCACGCAATCACAAACGCAAGATGTACAAGGGTTGCTAGAAAACTTTGTTACAAGTAATGATGTTATTTCACAAATCGCAGCTAGTGTAGCAAAAATAGTTGAAGTCAACTTACAAAAAACTTTTGCCAATCAAAACCAAATCATCGCGCAAATGCAAGGCGAGATAAGTCAACTTAAAGTGGAAAATTGTGCTTTAAGCAGCGAAAACAAAGCTCTGAAAGCCGAGTTAGATGTACTTCAACAATATAGCAGAAGGAATAATGTGCGTATTCTTGGTATCAAGGAGACCGTAAATGAAAATCTAGACGAAATTGTCATAAACTTATTCAAAAGCAAACTTAATGTAAACCTTGAAATCGATCACATTGATCGCATGCATCGTGTGGGAAAACCTACTTCCGGGTCAAGCCGTCAAATAATTGTCAAGTTTACGAGTTACCGATATCGTAAGTTGGTGTTTGATAACAAGAAACTTCTAAAAGGCACGGGGATTCGCATTGCTGAAGATTTAACAAAAACCCGGTTAATGCTTCTTAAGGAAGCGATATCTAGATACCCTAGAGAAAATGTGTGGAGCTTTGACGGAAACATATGGGTAATCACTGGAGGCAAGAAAATTTTAATTAGAAGTGTGGCAGAGTTTCCTAAATCGGTGAAATAGTTATGTGAAGTGCCGCATTCCCAAATAACGCTACAATTCGGATTCATTGTTATTCGTTACGAATTTGAACTTTGGTTTTTCCTTCTAAAAACTTATTCCATACCTAACACAACTTTTATTTTTACTGTAAAACTTTTTCATTTGAAGCTATACTTATACTCTAATCACCTAAGTCAAAAAAACTGTGAGACCTACTACTTGCTATACTTGATTGAAATCTTGTTTGTAAATAGGGAAATTCTTTTAAATTGTTGGAAATTATCACTTTTAGTGAATGTTTTGCAGATAAACGTTCTGATTGTATACCATAACCAACAACAATTTGTGTTTAGATGGCTGTTTTCCGTATGTTGCTGTATTTATTAAGGTCATTGTACAATAAATAATAAATGTCAAAAATACATAATTTTAAGTTAGCACATGTAAATATATGTTCATTGGTTAGCAATTTCTTAGATTTTCAAAATCATGTATTACTGGAGGATTATGATGTTGTTGGTATAACCGAGTCATGGTTAAAACCAGAAGTTAATGATCGGCTTGTGCACATAACTGGCTACTCGTTTGTGCGTTGTGATCGCCTAGCAGGAAGAGGTGGAGGTGTTGGGTTTTACATCAAGAATAGCTTGAAATACGACGTACTCCAAACAAATGATAAAATTGAACAACTTTGGATAGCCGTTAAAATTCATAATAAAGTGTACATATTTGGTGTGATTTATAGATCTCCTAATTCCTCATTTACTATCTTTTTGGATGAATTTGAATATATTCTAAGTCTTATGTTAACTGAGTATGAGTCGGTGTTTTGTTTAGGAGACTTTAATATCGACTTAAGCCAAAGTAGCACTGCTTCATATGAATTCAATTCTATTCTTGAAGGTCTAAACATATGTCAACTTATAAATGAGCCTACCCGCATTACCCAAAATTCTGCAACGATATTAGATTTAATTCTCACCAACTGCAGGGAAATAGTCGCGCAATCTGGGGTAATAAATCTGGACAAAGTAACTGACCACTTACTGACTTATTGTGTTCTTACCATAACTTTCAACAAGTCTTCTAAAATTATTACACACCGGAGTTTTAACGAATTTAACTATTTACAATTTACATATCATCTACAATCTATTCCTTGGCGAAACATTTATGACATATCCACAATTGAAGGGAAGGTAACTTTTTTTGAAGAAAATATAACTACTTTACTCGACATACATGCGCCATTCAAATCATCTCGTATTATAAAATCATTCTCTCCGTGGTTAACTGATACTATTAAACAAATGATGCATTTACGTGACTCGGCTTTGTCTAAATTTAAAAGAACTAGGTTAGATCGGAATTGGGAATTTTACAAACAGCTACGTAATGAGACCAACAGTGCGATTCGACGTGAAAAGAAGGCGTACTTTGATCACCCATACAACACAACTAATTTTAAAATTCTGTGGCAGGATATACTAAAACTAACACATTCAAAACGTGAACAAACGGAAATACCGGAAGATCTGTCAAACCCTAACGACTTTAATGAACATTTTTTAAATGCTGTACCTAATCGCAAATTTAACAATCAGTTACAACTACAGTTTTACCTAAATAATACAAAACACCCAGCAAGTTCTGTTCTTATTTTCCAACCAACTACTGAAGACGAAGTGCTTAAGGTTATTAACGCTATGAAATCTACAGCCACTGGAGTAGATGGTATTAATTTAAGAATTATCAAACTTTGTGTACCGTATCTACTTAAGTTTATAGTACACATGATCAACTTTTGCTTAAGAAATTCGCTATTTCCGGCACAATGGAAACTTGCTTATATTATCACTGTAGCTAAGAAATTATCTCCATCTAATCTAAATGATTTTCGTCCAATCAGTATTCTACCAACTTTATCGAAAATCTTAGAAAAAGTAATTGAAAAACAAATTAGAACTCATTTGTCCTTAAATAAATTAATCCCGGATGTCCAATCTGGATTCAGATCTATGCACAGTTGTTGCACTGCTCTTTTGAAAATTGTAGATGATATAATTTCCGCACTGGACCAGGGGAAAGCAACTATTCTTGTTTTGCTAGATCTCTCTAAAGCATTTGATACGTTAGATCACGCCATGCTTCTAGCTATTTTACATTACGTACGTTTCAGTCCGGGAGCCATAGCCTTGATTGACAGTTATCTTTCCAACAGGAAACAAGCAGTTAAAATCTCAGGTAAAATATCGACTTTTAAAAATGTCACCCGGGGAGTACCACAAGGGTCCATTCTTGGACCATTATTGTTTCTTATTTACACATGCACCATAGTAAATTGTCTTCAATATACCACATTACATTCTTATGCTGATGATACGCAGATCTACTATTCATTTCCAGCTGCAGATGTAGGTAACGCTTGTAAACGCATAAACGCAGACCTAGATGCTTTGCAAAACACATTTCAATCTCACTCTCCACATTTAAATTCAAGCAAATCTATTGCAATATTGTTCAGCGGCGCAAATCAGCGGGAAATGCTAATGTCTCAAATCAATATTAATATTAGGAATGAAGCGATAACTTTTAAAGATGTTGTAACTAATTTAGGTCTTAATCTTGATAATAAATTGCGTTTTAAAAACCATATTTCTATTTGTCTCCAAAAAGCCTACGGCAATCTTAAAAAGATTTACTCTATTAGACACTCTTTAAATACAAACATAAAAACTCTTCTTTGTGAATCTCTAGTCCTTTCTAAGTTGAATTACTGTGATATACTTTATAATACTTGTCTAGATACTAATGATGAACGGCGCATTCAAAAGTTGCAGAATGGTTGTATGCGATTAATTTTCGGCATAAGGAAATATGATAGAATCACGTATAAATTGAAAGATTTAAATTGGCTCAATATGAAAAATAGGAGACTGCATCATAGTCTTGTGCTTTACCATTCTATCATCCTAAATAAGACACCGGCGTACCTCCATGATAAAATAACCTATAGAACCGACGTACATAATTTAAATTTGAGATTTAGGGGTTTAGTAAGTCCGCCACTCCATCAAACAGCTTTATTTCAAAGATGCTTTAGTTACAACATCTACAAGAGTTATAACCCACTCCCTCTAAATCTCAAATCACTTTCTTTAAAACAGTTTAAGAGGAACTGCAAGATGTTCATACAACAAAAGCAAGCACAGTAGCCAGGTGATGTTGCAATTGTTATCTGTAGTTCAAATGTGTGTTTCTTTTTTTTTCTCTTCGCCTTTTCTTAAGATCATCTGTAGTATAGTTACTTTCTTTTTCTTTCTGTAAGTAGGTAGTATAGTTACGTTGTTTTTCGTTTTTTTATTTTTTTTTATGGTATCATCATTTAAACTTTCAATTTTGGGTTGAGTGGAAGAGCAGGGAGTAATAATTTTTATTACAATCTGAACTCCGCCCTTTGAGTAGTGAGTAGTTGGTAATAAAAACAAATTTTTTTTTTCGTGTAAGGTGTAGCTCAATAAAGGCATTATTATTATTATTATTAATTAAAAGATTTTCAAAGATTTTTTGTTTGCCAGATCAGTATCCAATTAACGGACAAAATCCATATGACAAATACGCAAGCAAAAAAAAAGAAAATTTTAAATATATGAGTAGAATAACAATAGAATTAAAAATACATCATATAACTAAGACAAAACAGTATTTTAACATTTCTTAAATATTCATGACTAACAATAAAAAAAAACTAAAAATTGAACCCTAGATAACTACAAAATATCATCGTTTTTAGAAAACATGTTACACATTCTATAAAATTCCGAATTCTTCAAAACATTAGATTTACAATAAAGTATGTAAAATGTATCATTACAACGATAACCAAAACGGGGAACAGAAAAGTTAAGGTATTGTAACAAATCAGGACAATCGATCTTATTGTGGATAAGGTTATGGAGAAAAGACATACTTGTTTTTATTCTACGATTTTCTAAAGAGTTCCTGACAATAGGTCGTTATGGTCGCAGTGCAAATCGGGATAGGTGAGATCGAGGGTGAGATACAGTCTAAAGTATAATTGAAACTTGAAACTTTGACATATGCCTGGCGTCGCCGCCTCTCCCAGGATTTAGTCAACTGTCGTGAGGATGCGTCCCTGGTAGACCCTATCAGGGACGTTTCTCCACTACTTTGTTGCCATCGCGCTTGGCCGCGACATATGCCAAACAATGTGGTGGATTTTGTGGATTGGGGGGGTTGTGGGGGGGGGCGGCTAACTGGGTGTTATCCGACCCGAACGGGTACGGCCACAGCTTCGCCACTGGTATTCTGCCTTAGAGGGAACTCTGCTTTCTAGTGATAGCTTCTTCTCCGGGCGTTCATTGGCTTCCGATGTTCCTATCCTTTGGTCTCGTTCCCTTCCCTGTTTTCCCTCGTGTTAGGCCCTTTTTATTGTTGTCCTCTCCCTGCGTTACTTTCTGTCCCCTTTTCCTCCCCCCCTTGGATATTTGTCCTTGTGGCTGATTCTTCCTCCACCTCCAGTATTCTTCTGCTTTCTTTCTTCCTTTGATGTTTGTCTCTGCTCTTCTCTTCCCATCTTCCCATGGTAATCCCCAAAACCTCTACCGTTTGGTTTATGGTGGTATTCCATGTCTGGCAGAGTCGGCCTACCTTCCATTCCGAGGCACATAGAATCTTGGCAGCCCGTATGATATGGTCTTTCTTCCTCCTGTTGGTATGTCCCCAGTATCTCATCTGCCTCATCTTCAGTCTCCTGGTAATCGTCTTTCCCTCTAGTAGTTCTCTTCTCTGCTTTCTTGTGAGGTTGCTGTTTTCTTCAGTATCCTGAGTGCCTTCCACTCCGCCCTCCTCAATGTTCGTCTGTTGCTCCTTGTTAGCGCTGAAGTGTTAATTCCGTATAAGATTGTCGGTGCTATGATCGTGTTGTCAAATCATCATTTTCAAGCTGTCCGGTATTTTCTTCTCTCGTAAGAAGTTCCAGATTCCGTGTGTGACTCTGAATGCGTTGGTTGTTATATCTTCTATAAATAAATAAATAAATAAATAAATCATGTAGCTCTTTTCGTTGTGTATTTCTAGGTCCACCATTTCCGGGTGTACCTGGTACCTCGATGGCCTGGACGAAGTCCTCAGTGTCTTATAAATTATCCGCGATTACGCGTAGATCGTCCGCGTACGCCCGTAATGTCGGTAGTTGTAATTGGCCGCCTGTGCTAAGGTTCCTCACCACCATCCTTGTTTGTTCTAAAGCGTGGTCAAGTGCTATCGCGGAGAGCCTTGGGGAAGCAGACATCCTTGTTTGATCCTCCTGGTTTTCTTTTGGTGTTCGGTTTTCTTCCAAAACCATTGTATACATTTGCCCATTCCTCTTCATTGCTCTGAGTTTGGCGATGTTCTCCGCGAACTCGGCGAATTCCTTGACTTCGTGTTGCTCATAGGCTCTGTTTTCCTCCTCCTTGGCTTCCCTTAGCTCCTTCTTTGTTTCAGGTTAGTGTGGGTTTTGGCCCGCTTTCTGTTCGGTCACATGAGCGGTTTCTGTTTCCCTAGTGTTTTCCTTGTTGCTTCTTTGAGCGTTTCGCCGATCTTTTCCCAATATGGTATCCCTTCCCCCTTTTTGCTTCTAATCTCTTTCTACTCCTTTCGGTACTCCTTTCTTTTCTTCTCCCCTGACAGAAGTTTTACATCCCAGCCTTCGGTTTCCCCGCTGTGCTCCTTGTCCTTTCTTTCCTGTTCTCTTCGCCCTTTATTTTCCTATTTACCATTTTGTCCAATCCTACTGTTTTTGCCCATAATGTTTGCTGTGTTCGTGACGCTTATTTCCTTTGATTTCGTCCTTATTATGTGGTCAATCAGCAATTCAGTGTTTCCCCTCCTACATGTTACCATTTTGGACCTGCCGAATATGTTTTCTACCCTCAGTCCATGTAGGTGTACCATGTTCCTAAAGGTCGCTGCCGTTCCCTTCCTCCTCTTCATTTCCGTCCAGTCTGCCTAGTTGCCCATTGAAGTCGCCTAGTATGATTCCCAGGTTCTTTTCGCACTTTTTTCTGTTGTTTCACTTCAATTTCTGAGTTCCTCTTTTGTCCGAGGGGATGTGGCATCCTATGATTGTTAGTCTTCCTATTTTCATCTTGATTTGGGCCATGGATATACTCTTGCTTTTCCTTCAAATTTCTCCACCTCAATGCCTCGGTGCTTCTTGATTACGATTTCCGTAACCCTGCTGGTTCTTTCCTTCTTCCCTCCACCTATCCGTCTACGTGTCCTATCAATTGTGGGTAGAAATCTTCCAGGTTTTCCCTAATGTATGCGTTGAATTCTTTTTTAATCCTTTGGTTAATTTCCTGTGAGGCTCTGATGTCACTGGCAATTCCCTCAGTTGGTGCGCAATCGCTCCAAACAGGCAGTCCCCATCCTTATTTATACTGATGCATTCTAGGATGTATTCTTTTGATCGCATATTATCTTTTTCCCTTTGTTCAATTTTAAATTAAATTTAGCCTTAGTTCTAAGTAAGTAAGTGAGTAAGTAAGTAAGTAAGCAAGCAAGCACTTATCTTAACTTTACGCCCTTTATTTGTCCTGTTGATTGGAGGTTCCTGCCCTGTCTTCTCACGATTTAATTAGTCCCGCGCGTTATGAATCTTGAGATTAAACTTAAAACTCTAAAAATTCGTAAAACCTCAAACACTGAACGGATTTCGATGAAATAAGCACTAAACAATTACAAATTTTTGTAGGATGGAATATTTTTAAATCATCAGCAAATAACAGCTTCTCGCAAAAAAACCCGTTACTGATGTCATTAATGTATAAAAGGAATAAAAGGGGGCCTAGGTTAGAAGCTTGGGATACACCCGATGCTGGTAAGTAAACCCTAGAATTGTAATTATTATATGACACATACTGAGGGCGATTTTCTAGGTAGGCAAATTAAATTAAATTTCCCCAACACATTATCTATAAAGACTCGAAAATAAAAAAACATTAGGCATAAATTTGAATGAAAACTTTAAATGGGACCATTATATATGTACCTACCTATGTAGATAACTTGTAAAAAACGTAATCGTCGTCCATTTTTGTAATAAAATTACTAATCATCACACAAATTCTGTAGTACAACCTCAGAACATTATATTTTGCTTGTTTTGAGAGTTATATAAGATTTGCAATAATAATAATAATAAGCCTCCTATTAAGAATATTTAAGCTGCAAGAATATGTAGTAAGAATAATTTGCTCTATAAGCTACTGTGGCACATGCCGATCCAAGTTCAAAAAATTAAACATTAGGTACCATGTCTGTACATAAATTGTTTAATTTTGTCACCAACGAACGAGTATTCATGTTGAATTTCCTCTTTTTGATAAATGGAGATCTAAAAGGCCCATACTGAATGATTGCCTCCTTAGTGAATATTTATTTAAATCAATATTCTCGCCATCTTCACGACTTCGAGCATGGTGATACCGTCACGTAGTGTCGTGAAAGTGCCCCATCTAAATAAAATAGGCTAATCAATCAAACAAGCTATACAAATTGTTTCCAAAACCGAAGAAAAGACAATTTGCGGGAGGGCACGCTCGATTTGTTGCCGTCTTGTTGGCAAACAAAATGGCGTGCTCGAATACTTAAAAGTTAGTAAATGGAGACAAATTTGAAAGTTCATTACTATTTATTTATGATTGAGTGTGTAAAGTGTGTTGCAAGGTCTCGTATGAAGAGATTACTGTCGCAGCACGTTTGAGTAAGAGCGTAAATTATTCACTCACAGCTTAATCGTAAACGAGGATTTTTTATTACTGGCATGCAAAACGTTGAATAAATCACAGAAATTTTAATTAAACGGTTTTATTTGGCTGCACTTATACCTAGTCGGTGTAATTAACAGCGTGTACGCATTTGCATAGGTTGTATGCCAACTCTCAAAATATACGCGGAAAAAATTTGGGAATTATGTCATTTCATACGCTATCTCTGCGGCTTCTGAAAATAAATCCTTCAACGCGCGATCGCTAACTACTACAACCTATTTCTTGTTTTTGGTATATTTAGATAGGTAGAGTTTAATTCGTAGTAAGTTGATGTATGATTCATCGACATAAAGATCTAATACCTTAACTAATAACATTGAATAAAAGTGTTTTTATTCAATGCTAATAACTAGTCAGCCGAGGTTCCGTGCTAAAAGAAAGCGAACATTTCCAGTAGACATCAATTGCAATATAGAGCTGGTTTTCGCAACTTTCGGAAGTTTCTGGAGAAATTTTGGTATAAAAAAAATTGTATTGTATGGAAAAATGTTCTATCGCTCAAAGTCTTGTATTAATGGACAATTTTACTTTACTTACAATATTACTCTCTCTCTGATAATCGAGTAAAACTAATAGTTTTTTTTGAAGATCTGTTGTTAACAGAAGAAATCCACAGTAAGCACAAATGTACACAGGATTTTTCATAATAGTTCTAACAATCAGTGCCGATTAAACCAAGTTTGTTGCTAATGTTTTTCGTTTATGAAATACCGTTTATCCACTTTAATTACGCCTTCTTCCGAATGATGTGATACGCGAGTATTGTGAGAAGATGTTTTTTAGCGTAATTTATTACGACACTCGTTCAATTAAAGTATTTGCCCCCAACCAATGGTAAAAGTCTTTATTTATTCTCGCAACTCAACACGAATAATTTAAAGTACTTGTTCCTTTTATTAACATTGTTATGATGTAAACAACATCTTGTAGACTTTATTTCGTCCTTTATATGACTTCAATTTATTATTTATTAAGTGTACATTTGGGGGGGATTATTTACAAATAAGCACAGGGTTATATCGCATCACTTGAATTTGTTTCAGTGTTATTTTTCCTTTTAGAATCGTTTTGTAATTGCGTATATTTTTCTTGTTTGAATTTTATATCAATTGTAATGCATTCAATTTAGTTCAGATGCTTTAATGTAGACACATCTGCAGGTCGTTCGCAATACGAGATTTTGTTATCGGTCGAGATTTAAGCACGTGTTCTTATCGCTGCTAGAAGAGGTGACTGAGATGCAGATGTTACTATGTGCGCGTTAGTTCGGCGTAAGTGGGGGTTCCTTCGTCATCAAGTTTTTTATGTTAAAGAAAAGTGAAGTTCAAAAGCTGTCAGCACTTATTTCTGAAGTTAAGTGCGCCTTGGCATCGCAAACCTTTGTACGGCCAGATTATTAGGATTATTGAAAGAGAAAAAAACTAAGAAATTTTATAATTTCCTTACTTACTCCTGCGTGAAGGGTAGTTAGTCCAAACTAGCTTTCTTTTCGGTATTTTGTTTTATTTTTTATGTATTGTCCCTCTTTTGTTCTGGGCCCTCGACAGGCCCAATTACAGAGTGACCCGCATAATGCTTTTTTTAAGTGCCCCTGCAGAAGGTCTTAAGCTGTTCTATACTACCTTACGAATTAGGAAAACTACAGGAAAACCTAATTCGGAGTAGCCGGCAGAATGCTCGAAACTGGTCTAAGGTAATTCCCATCTCTGCCACCGATGAAAAATTCTTCTCTTAGCCAAGGTTCAAACATCCGACCTCCCGGCTATGTAGCCCAACGCTCTACCACTGAGCTACACATTTCATGTGCTGTAGAATAATTGAGTGTCATTGTCATTCAATTAATTGTGTGTGATTATTCGATTCCTTTATGCGACCCCGATAGAGTTTTCATGTCGGATTTTTCTCGTGTTAACTCTTTGGAATTTTCGAAAGTTGATCGAGGCTACCGAGTCTCCCAAATCATTAATTTAGGTCAATATTTTGATTTTTCTTTGTAGCAGATGCTGGAAGTGTACGAGGAGAAATTATAAAAATTCTAAGTTTCAATTTTGATTTATTTGAGCTAGCTGGACAGACATTTTGTGGATGGTGTACTTGACCGTATACCGTTGCACACAGCAATATAAGTAAAATCTTTACGCGTTAAAAAACTTCTCTATCTTTACTTTTGAACTATTCTTTATTTTAACCACAGTTTGAAAGCAAAAACAACGAAATTTGGCTCCGGAAATACAGGGTGTTTTTGAAAAAAATATAAAAAACATTCACAGCTCTCTTAGTATTCCACTTTTATTAAGGAATGTTAGGGTAAATCACCTTCTTTTAATGTGTTTAATCACCCCTTCAAAATAAAAAAAATGACCGTAAACACCCTGTATCAAGTTTCTTTCTTAGCTAAGAACTTAATATCGATATAACTGTTTAGCGATTTTTTAATGCCTTGTTTATTTATCGTATGGGTGGCACTCCCGGGTTACTGGCGTGTTCAGATCGCATCAATAGCCGGCAACTGATTGACTCAAACCGGATTACGTTTCTTCGAACGTAGACAATGGTTCCGAGTTTTCCAACACTTATTTAGGTGGCTCTACGGCGTCATGTTAATCATGGTGGCACTCTCGTCCTCTGCGATAGTTCTGTTCGCCTTTACAGCTTCATCCACGCGAGCACTCCTCCGTAATCTTCACACGGATTTCTTAGTCGCGAATTGTCGTACAAGGACTCGCGCTCTTCCCAGAACCGTGCCAACCACATTTTGACTGTTAGTGCAGCTGAAACTGTTGTTACCATACATAGCAGCCATTCTCCGATGAATCTCGATCGGCTTCACTCTTTAGACTGTCAGAAAACGCACAACATCTAAATTTCATTTATAATAATTAATAAAGCACATACACATACAATCTGTAAATCCCAACTTTAATTTACTAAGTCCGTCCCTGACCAATGCCCCCATCTGTTGCATTTATTATCAGACCACACAGAGATTTATATACATAAATATATATACAGCTACTTGCAAATTAATATATATATTGAATTCAGTTAAGGAAGGGTAAGGAAAGGTAAGACCTTAGGTTCTGTGAAAATTGAAGTTCATTAACAGTGCCAACAATAGGGCATCATTGTAACTTTACAATTGAGTACAACTTGTACATTTTGACTATATCTTTACTCGACGAACACGTTTCATTCCCCCTAAATTGCACATGTCGACTCAGTAAGTTACTCTACCAAGGAATTTTATTGACCGACCTCCCGATCGCTTTCTTTACAAGTTAAATATCCATTTCGTTCATTTATTACTTTCTAGAACTACAATTTTAATTTTGTTTATACAATCAGTCACGTATTTATTCTAGTTTTTTTAATGCGACAAGTTAAAGAAATTTATAGCATCGAAACTGCGTCACAAATAAATATCGTCAATTTATGAGCTGATCCCTATTAATATTTAGAGAATGTCTTGCAACGTTCACTTAGAAATATTAATTCAGATAAATCGCTATATTTATTGTTTCAATTAAAATATCTATTTGAAACTTTTTTTGTGCATGTCTTGGTAAATTTCACCATAGTAAATGTTTTTGTAAGCGGTAAGCTCAAATAATTATGTACAAGAATATATCAAATGGAATATAGTACAGTGTGTAAAGCGATGGGGTATACAAGAGGGAATTTTTTTGTAAATATTGATTTATGAAAAAAATTTATTCTTCATAATATGCTTTGCTTGCTTTGAAAGTACCAATAACGTTTCGATTGTTTGTGGTTTGATAGCAATACTCTATCTTAATTATAATGTAGAATGATAATAGATAGAAGAATAATTTTTTTTCATAAATCAATATTTAAAAAAAAAATTCCCTCTTGTATACCCCATCGCTTTACACACTGTATAACGATATAAACTTTTATTATTCGTCAAATTGTAGCTAAGACCGTCTTATTTAACGCCATATTGTTGTTTAAACTTAAAAATCAGGTACAGGGTCTGGTATCTTGCCAAAAAATTCCTACCTTGATCCAAACTACCTGAATCACGATTCTAAACTGCATCCATCTAACTATAATGGAACATCGAGCAGTGATGTATTTGGCGATGTTATACTTGTGTGATTGAAGATACCAAATTGTGGTGGGGGTCTCATCGTACCTACATTTTTCCCGATAGGCCATAGGTAAGAAGTCCGGCTTTATAGTTAAATTATTATAGAATTCCGAAATTTTCCATTCAAATTCATCCATTCCAGAGAAAATTCTCTATTTAAAATATAGGTACCTCCAGAACTGACCGTTAACTTTAGGGATGATCCCCTGCGTATCTTGTTCTTTTCAATTTAGTAGGTAGTATAAAACGAGATAAAGAAAATCTAACATAATCAATTTTGCGGCTTTGTTTATTTGAATACATTAGCTGAAAATTATTCACTACATAAAATACGCGTGTTTATAGCCAAGCAATTAATTACACGTACATGCAGTTTAGAAACGTAAAATCCTTACAACATAATTTTTAGGTCAGTATGTTGGAAAAAAGCATATAGCAACTGGGGTCAATGTTAAACGTCCGACATTGTGAGTTTACTATTGTTATAAGAATAACGCCTTTCTTTGTTCAATTGTAAGGAGAACGCGGGTAGTTTTTTTTATATAAAGAGCCTTTGACTCGCTTAATAGCGAAATTGTAAGGATAACCCAAGAAGGAACTTCCATGTATCGTTCAATTTATAGCGGTGAATTACGGGTTCTCAAATCCAATATTAGTCTTATCGTTTCTATATCGAGGGCCTACGTCTTTTTAAATAAACATACATCAAACAAATTCGGAGTGCGTCGTATTTTTTTGTGGGCCCTACGCTTTATAGTTGCAGTAACGATTATTGCCCTCAAAATCGAGAGTCCTCTTTGAGAAACTATCGAAGCGGAAAATCAACGGGACTCCAATATATTTTTTGGTAATGCATCAAAGACTGGAAAAATGTGTGATCAAATAATAAAATTAATACCGCCACAATTTCTCTATCAATCACCAATTTCATAACGCATTGACTTTTCATCACTTTTTTAGGAAATGAAATATTTCGAGATATTTCAATCGTGTAATGAACGTATGAGCGTTTCAAGTAGCAGGGGATGATATTTTTATCGTCATCCCTGATTTCCAGTTGAATAGTTATTGAACGCTAACACAACACCGCGCATTTATGACAAAGGGTCATCGGCTGCAAATCAATGCGGTACTTACCAGAACGTAGACAGCAAAGGGCATCACAACAACTGCAACCAGAAGATCCGCAAGAGCTAAGCTTACAATGAAATAGTTCGTCACAGTTTGCAAAGTTCTTTCGCGATAAACACTTAGTATTACAAGAACGTTACCGAAAAGGGTAAAAATGGGAAAAATAACTAAAAGTAAAGCCCAATAGTTGTACACGTTTTCCTCTTTCGATGTGGGGGTAAAGCAGGTCGCATTCGTGTTGTTGAGTAAATAACTGCAATTTTCTAGCTGTCGAAGGTACGTGTCTTTAAATTCACTATCATTTCCCGTGTAATTCAAATGGCTCAGGTATTGATCTATATCTTCAAATAGCAGAAGAAAATTTTCAGACGATTGATTTAAGAAGACACCCTCGCTGGCATTACGATTCGCCGCGATTTCCGTAAAATTATACATTTCCTTTCGGGAGAAGTTACTGTCGACCTCTGACCCATTTACTGCTGCCATCGCTTTGATGTAAGTATTTGCACTGAGATTGTGGGATGGTCAATTTCTCGGCATCTTTCAATGGATTCGTTATCGTTCAAGCTCTGGTTATATTGTCAAGTTTTCTGACTAACACAATCAACTGCTTCCGCCTGTTCTTGACACGTTCTCGCCGGGAACGATGCCTTTACTTCCTTCAGCACTTCTTATTACTTCGTAATCTTGGACTAAAGGAATTTTCCAATACGCTTGGAGATAAATCTTTCCGTAATATCTCGTAATAATTTCTATATTGTTGTCGAGAAATGTAGTGTATGATTACAGCGAAATCCTGACCCGAAATTCGCAGGGATTTTCTTAAATCTACCTCGCTTAGCGCCCATTTCTGAGAAAGTTCCCTCGAATCCTTAATTATCCATTTACTAATTGAGATTTTTATCAAATTCAATATCGCTTCCCAAATTAAATTACCACTTTGTCACAGCCCCATCTACAAACTTAATTACGTTCAATAATTTCATATTTAATGTCCGAGAGAGCAGTAATATCTCTAAAGTATGCAAACTTTCGCAATATTCTTCAAGGGAATATACCCACACTACCACCACCTTTTCGTGTTATTAAGATTGTGATACACTTTAAAACGCTACAATTAAACAAACACAGCTTTCACGAGTCAACTATGTAGACAACAGCGAATCTAACATTTATCTAAGGCTATTTTCAGTAAGTCATGATACCAATTACAGACGCGCCGGGTGGAAGAGAAAACGCGTGCAACCCGGGTTAAGTTTAAAAGTTATCTGCGTCGGGACGCCAGGACTAATATGGAACGCGCACGGCGTCGCCCTGTCTCTTTCACCCTCCGATAGAGGCGCTTATTTACAGCTTCTATTAATTTCAAGTTGATACAATCCAAAATCGTGCATACGATAAAAAATTGCCTATTAATTAAAGATTGCATTTTTAATACAGAACCGTTGACTAAAATATGTAGGGGTCACATTTTTTAAAACCACGATTTCTTTCCTTAATGCTTTCTTTAGAATCGACAGACTCGTGTAGGTAGGTACCTATAAAGTATAGACTGGGAGATATTTTAAGAAAGCGTCGTTTTTCTTTGTCGAATTAGATATTGGCGCGGAAATTCGAGAGGAGGACAAAAATTCATCTCGAACTTAGATGATTAATTTATCCACAAGATTGATCTCCACATCCATCTTAATTTGCGAGTAGGGATTTTCTTTATTGTGGACTAAATGATGCATTGCGTTTTTGATTTAGGTCGCTTCGACATAATTATAATCAAGGTAAGAGCCACGGCTGTCGCAGCGATCGTGCTGAAATTGCACGGATCGTAAAAATGAGGTTCTCCATTTTATAAAATCATGTAAATTTTTATGTATAATCGAAGAGGTTAAATAATTAAATACAGCCAGGCGTGTACAATTGCGTATACCAAATAGTGAACAGTAACTTTTACGGTGTATGGCTTTTTAGACTGTATAATAAATTATCACACATATCTTTCCAAATATGGTAACTACACTACCCTGATGGATGCGAGGGCTGAGATGAGTTTTGAAATTTTGTTGCTAAAATTGTGCGATGTTACATATCTGGCAGTTTTTAAATTTGGATCGTTCCTGCTTTTATGCTTTCCATTATAGGAGAAAGACGCATTTGCTACGCCACTGGAAATGCACGTATAATTGTTTTGTATTACTATCTTGCCGATTTGTTAAGGTGTTTGCTTTATAAATTTGAATTTGCAAGGCCTCAGAAAATATTGCGTAAGATTTATAAAATAAATTAAACGGTTGAGGTAAGGGCCGTATTTAGAGGTAGGTAGCTTTGTTTATTTGTTAGAGATGTATTCGTAATGTTTTTTCATGTACTTAAAGTTTCATTGAGATTGTTGTTTCAATAACGATTATAGGAATTGCGAGTTGTGAGGAATTGCGCTTTAATATTTATCTTGTTTTGACATACGGGTTAGATTTATCATTTGTTAGGAGAAATTTTATGAGCTTAACTATTGAATAAAAATACTATAACGAAGTCTAAGCCCGGGAAATAAATCGCTCAGATATAGGCGGTACACAGTCGATCTTGAACTGAGATGAATGAGTTCTAACTTTCCCGTATACAAGACGCTAGTGGCGGTATTTACCGCACATGTAGTACTGTGACTATCATATCACCATAGGGGCTAGCAGGGGGCATGTCACGTATTTCTCCATAAGCGTTAGTCTTCTTATACGATTCATATTCAATGCTCGGGCTCCTTTATTTTTTTATAAAAAAAAAGTACTGACTATAACTTCCAAATTATTCGTATGAAGGAAGGGATTTCAGGGTCGCCATACCGATACGTTTCGTCTAAATTAAACAAGCAAGCGAGAAACTCGTCACTCGTAAGTTGTGCGCAATTACAGGTGACAGGTGTAGGAGAATCTTTCGTATCGGCTCGTATTTGGAAACCAGACTTTTAATCCGGCCCATGTTCAATAGAGCTGATCCTTGAACTCATAGAATCGATTGGCGAAGGTTTGACATCACTTTGAGTTAGACGACAGCCGGACAAAACCATTACATAAGGGGAATTTTTTCTCTCGAAAAATTCCACTAAAACATCAGGATCCACCAGTCACCACCGCTTACGGCTTCTTCAGGAGTAAGACCGACAGAATTATTATTTTATGTAAGCTATTTCAATTGGGGAAGGTAGCATTTAAATTGTTTATGTTATTAAACATGATAACCAAATATTGCATGTAATAAAGATTATTCATATTCGGGTTAATCGTCAATTCGTTCAGTTTCTTTGTTTTAAATTGATAAGTACCCTACTGGCTGTCATCCTTCCGCCGTATAACTCTGTAGTTGATCAACGGGCCGCGGTCTTCAAGAAGCCGTCTCCCTTTGCAGAAAGTTGAAGATGAATACGGGGTGTTAATTACAATTTACGACATATTGTAGTTTTTGATACCTAAAATGGAATTTTCCATAGGTGTGGGCGGCTTTCATTTGTGATTAATATACATGGTGTTTAGGTAGTTTAGGATATCTAAGAGATTTTGTGTATGTAATTAGACTGCTATGTAACTTTTCACAGGTATCTTATATTTTAACAATTCACAGAAAAGTAACTTCAAAATTCAATTACGATGTGTGTGATCGGCTTGTGCGATAAGTCGGGTGTTTTTGTTTGTCTTGGGGGGCGTAATATATTTGAATTTTGTTTGGAGTGGTATTTGTCCATCAACTTATTGTCCACATACTTACACCAAATGTGATTATTTTTCATGAATCCCGAATATTTATGTTATTAGAAAACTGTCTCGAAACTCTTCTTTACAATGAGACATGTGCTAGAAAAAGGCGAGCGCCTGATCTCAAACCACGAAATTAAACCATGAAACAAAATGCAGGCGCCTGAGCTATACCGATACCTATATCAACCTAGATGTATATTACGTGTATTCTTCGCCCGTAACAGTTATAACAGTGATTTTCCACCTGCGTTCCTCGTGTATTTTAATTTTACAAAAGCAAATAGGATAGAAACACGAATATGACAAATAGCGCATTCAACTTTCAAACTGCCTGCACATAAGCTGTACCTATAATAACTACATTTCCAGTACAGCATACACTTTCAGTTGACGTTTGACGCATGTAGATGTCTGGTAGCTTTACTCCACCAATCTTGTTTAGTGATTTGCGTGCATAACTTTGAATTCAAGCAGCACCGTTGCTTTTTAACCTTTCTTAAAATTTGAAATTAAAACGATAAGCGTGCATCATCACATTTCCAATGGTAAATTGAGAGAGACCGAAGAGCACGGGAAATGAACTACCAATCAAAAGTGTCGTAATTATTCGGGAGTTTGAAATTTAGACAGAAGTCAAAGGAGTAACAATTTTCAAATTAATAATGTAGGTAATGTAGAATCCTTGGTTTAGAGTAATAAGCGAAAGCCGTACCTACTAAATTAGAAAGGTCACTGAAATGCTTTTTAAGCTCTCGATTGTAACAAAAAATGTGTTTTTAATTAAACTAATTTTTAATATCTGTGACCTAATTTCCTATCATACGTCAGAAAGCACAGGAAATAAGGAAAAGTTTTTTGTCTTACTCAAGAAGTGATTAATTTGTGATTTCAGTTTCCCGATAACTTTTTCCGCGGAAGAACACACTTTATATTTATGTGAATTTCATGATACCTATTTGGGTTGATATCTCCTTTAATTTTAATGCTATTTTGAAAAAATGTGTGCCAGTCTTCTATCCTCCTGGGCAATTTAATGTTGCCATGTATTATGTAAAACCTTATCTTCTATACTAAGGGCTTGGAATGTATGGTAAATAGGCTCGTGTTTTGGAAATGAATAATACAAAAGGCAATCGACCCTTATACTGAAACTATAAGTAAAGTGAGCTGATCTTTTCATTAAAGTAGTTGAAAAACTTGTGTGTCCTTTGTTTTTCAATCAAATTGCTTTATACTTTTGTTGCTCTGGTTGACTGCATTATTTACAATGTGAACGTTTAAAACGTTAAAAACGCTGTTGTTTATATAGACGTTATTTCGGTCTAGTAAGACATCTGGTCGTTTGCATTAAGTTGTTTTATTATCATGCGAAAATTAATTAACACACGTGATTTGGTCTGATAACGAAGAGATACGGCGTTCCAAAAAATTGCGCGTTTCGTATTGGACAAGTGCAGACGATTGTTGATTGGCAAGTTATTTAAAAATTCTGAAAGAAAGAGGGTTTGATGATGGAAGTGGTTTCTCCAAATACGAGAGACATCGAGTAAACGCGGCTGCTACTAGTTTTCGCGACGGTACAAAAATGGTGTTCACCTGTTTACGCTAAGTTACGGGCAGTCAGCCCTATTTGTTTTGTAGCTTGTAGCTTTGTAAGCTTTTATTTCTTGCATTTTGTTTTAATTTTGCTTCATTGTGGTTTGGAATAAATTTTTGTTATTGTCAATCAATTAACTGCGTGTTTATTCAAATCCAAAGTGCCACCTAGATCGAGTTTTCATGTCAGCTTTTTTTTATTCGTGTCCAAAATCTATTTCAGGTGTTAATCAAAAGTTGTGTAATAAATTCTTTGGAATTTTCGGAGTTTCACTGAGTCTCTCGATTTGAGAAATTTTAGGTCAATATGTATTAGGATTTTTCTTCTAGCAGATACCGGAAGTGTACGAGAAGAGATTACAGACATTCTAAGTTTCAATTTTGCTATGTTTTGAGCTAGCTGGACAGATGTTTTATGGATGGTACAGTGAACGTGGTAATGAACGCTTTTATTTGATAATTTAGATGTGTTTAATTAGAATTACGCGTTACATTGTTCATTAAAATAGATTTAATTATCTGACCAGTGCGTATATTTTGAAGTTAGGTAGGAAATAACCTTTTGCCTTTGTAGGGCCTCTGTAAGAATTTGAGAAGTAAAAGTACCGAAGGTAGACTCCAACGTGCTTCAACGAAGGGAGAAAAAGACGAAGTTTACCAGAAGAATTTTACACATTGAACCACACCACGAACCTGAAAAAAAGAAAAATGCCATTACAAATAGCCGCCCAACAGTGAATCTATAAAGTCGGGCACTAATTACACTTCCAGGACGGACTTTGATATAAAAAAAACAGGTGGGTATACCCGTTCTTCACTAATGCCCAAGTAAATTTCTCAAAAGCTATTATACAGGGTGATTCCTATAGTACCTGCCACCGTTTGGGAGCGTGTAGGTGGTGCGTAGGGGAGTATTTTGATATAGGACACTTGGGGTCGGAATCTAAAATAAGGGTGCCAGAGCCAAATTTACCTTCTGGAATTTCGCGCCTGTAGGTAGGCAACCCAACCGGCCGGCGGTGCACACGGAGCGATCTCAGGCGGCGATGTGTGGCTGACACTTGATCAGAATTTTGTTTAAACCCACGAAATCCCGTCTGCAACGACGCGTATCAAGTGAATAAACACTATGGCACGTTTTACTAACACGGAATACGCGGACATGCACTTCATGTACGGATTGGCAAATGGTAACGCACGAGCTGCACGACGAGCGTACGCTGAGCGGTATCCAAACCGTCAGTTACCCTGCAGACAGGTCTTTCAAGAAGTTCACTTCCGACTGTGCGAGACAGGGCAATTGCAGGTAAGCTGACGGAGGCTTAACTTTACACACAGATTCGTGATGCACATCGATACTTGGGTCATTTAAGCACCCATTTCGAAAAGTTTGTTTGTTTACACCGACCTCCTCCTATTTCGCAGCCCACTAGCGCCCGTGATCGCGATCGCCCGTTGGTAAATGCCTTAGAGGAGGATGTGTTGGAACGTTTCGAGGCAAACCCGCGTACTAGCACTCGACTTGTAGCAGATCAGGTGGGTTGTAGTCAACACACAGTGTGGAACATCGCCAACAAAAACAACTTACACCCCTATAAGTTTAAGAAAGTGCAAGAGTTACGGCCGGGTGACCATGAAAGGAGGCTGAAATTCTGCAACTTAGTCGTCCAGGAGGAAGAAGCTAATCCGAACTTTCTGAGGAGCGTGCTAGTCACTGACGAGAAAGGATTCTCAAGAGAGGGGACCTTCAATCCTCGTAACAGCCACTACTGGGCGGAGCACAATCCTCATGAAACGTTTACGCGAGGATACCAGGACAAGTTTTCTTTAAACGTTTGGGCTGGCATCCTGGGGGACAACCTACTGGGGCCTTACATTCTCCCTCCGCGTCTAAATGCCCATAATTACCTGATTTTCCTGCGCGAGGTGCTACCAGAACTTTTAATGGATGTTCCAGTGAACTTGTACTGGGACCACTGGTTCCAGCACCATGGGTGCCCTGCTCACTACGGGCGGCAGGTGAGGGAACACTTGGACCAAACCTATCCGGACAGATGGATCGGCCGTGGAGGTGCGGTGGAGTGGCCTGCCCGCTCGCCCGACATCACCCCATTAGATTTTTACTTGTGGGGTGTGATGGAAGCGCACGTCTACGAGACTCCCGTCGAATCCGAAGAGGACTTAATTGCGCGCGTCGTCATGGCCGGAGAGGCTGTTCGCCAGGACATAGCAGTCTTCACGCGAGTTCGAGGGGAGTGGTTGGCTAGATGTAGGAAGTGCATTGAGAACAACGGTGGCCACGTTGAACACTTGTAAACGTTATTGCTTTTGACTGTCGTTTTTCCTCCTTCCCTCCCATGTCGCTTCCTCGCGCTAACTCGCTCTGCATCGCTCCGCGCGAAACGTCGGTCGGTTGGGTTGCCTACATACAGGCGTGAAATTCCAGAAGATAAATTTGGTTCCGGCGCCCTTATTTTGGATTTCCGACCCCAAGTGTCCTATATGAAAAGACTTCCCCTAGGCACCCCCTATACGCTCCCAAACGGTGGCAGGTACTATAGGAATCACCCTATATGTAACAAATAACTGCGTGGTGAGGTTCTTAACCTGAGATAAAATTACTGTAAATTAAAAATTATTTTTCTACATTATCTTTCTTGATTTTAGCGTATCCATCTACGTCCCTTTTAAATTCCTTCATTGGCCCCGGCCCCCGATCCGCTTTCGCGAAACAAATTTCTTCAAGTTTGGAGCCAGATGGAGGTTTGAGCGTGCCAAATCAGAAGAACGGGGTATATTCTTGACAAAATAGTATCTTAGCCCACAGTTGTCCTTTTTCTGGCGCATCTTGCTCTTCTGCAAGTCGTTGTTACGTTCATTTTGAGCAAAAATAACAATTACCTTTAGATAAGCACACGGTAAGCTCAGGCAAAGCAGAGGTAGGTCGGGGTGGATAACGGATTCTCGTACATTAGCTAAAACGAAGGAAAAGGAAATACAATAGATTTCAAAAGAGAATAGAGAATACTTATCGAAAAGGGGAACAAGGCAGACTAAGAGATCCTTGTTCTGATCTTTGTAAACTGTAAAATTAAAATAATTGGTAAAAGATAGGTAGGTAGAACATAAACAAGTCACCATCGAGGGTGATCTAATAAATGATCTCAAAATATTACAAATACACTGTAATATTTAGATCTGAAATGTGAACGTTTAAATAACCATTAACATTATACTATTCAATTTTGGGCAAAAAGGGATCAACTCGTAGTCTGGAAATTATCAATATCAGGCTTCCGTAGAAAACAACGGAGCTATAATTGTTAAAGACTATTCAAACAAATATAGTCATTACAATTCCATTGTATCGAAAACTAATATGTAATCAAACCTTATATCAATGAGTCGTCGAACATTAAAATATTACCTTTAAACTACAGGTACAGGCAACCTTTCCGAGCTCAGAAAGACGCTTTTTTGCCTTATCTGTAACAGACAAAACACAAGAAGGATAGTGAATAGCGCGTCACATAAATATTGCAATAGTAGTGTCTAACGTTTGACACTCGGGCACTCGAAACCGTAATCGTAAGACTTAATAATTCAATTTACATTAATGTAATAATCAAACTAATATGAATGAATCTTCGGTTCGTCTTCAGGTGTAAATATTTCGCAGTAGGGCAGTAGTAACGTATCACGTGATTGGCGGTGGAAAAGTGGAGTAAAAGTAATGGCATATTAAAGGAACTCATAAGTAATCACTATGAATAATTAAAGCAGAATATTCTCTACAGGAAGTATGTACAGTCTGTACGCAAGACAGAATTAAAGAAGAAGAGATAGAATTAAGTGCAAAAAGTACACAGCGTGACCTCTAGCGGCAAAAGAATGGAGTAAGGTAGATGAAACCTATAACACTCAACTAACTACGTTTAAAATAAAGGGATTTACAGAGGAAATGCATAGAGGGCGTAACAACGTCGAACATAATCTTGGAATTTAAAAAAATGTCTCTTCTTGCGAATTTGGCATCCAGCTGCGCGAGAAGATTTGAGTAACATTCGCATACAATTGTTATGACGTGTCCTAGGTAATCCAATCAAGGGATCTTTTTGGTATCTCAAAACACTCTGGCCCAGACGCCAGATTATATGACCGCACAATATTCAAGTTGAAGAAAAACACACGAGACGTTTACTGCAAAACTTCGATGTAGGTATAGAAAATAAAAAAATCTTATGCGGTTCCATAAATATTCAATTAATCTGCTAAAGTAAAAGAACCGAAAGTAGGTGTTGGAATTGAACGTCTGGAAAAGTAGCGTTAAAGATGTAAATTTTGTATAAATATGTAGTAGTATATGTATGTACTTAGGTTTGTCTGAATTCGCATAAAAATTGATTCACAGAGCGAAATGTTTTACTATGAGGTACCTACGAAGATACCTCCCTCAATCTGAATTAAACTAAGCAGTTTATTGTGTTGCACAAAGCGATTCGCCACAAAACAGGAATGGACAGAAGCACTAATAAAGTTATAGATAACACATTATTCGTAATGTAATACAAAATCCTGCAAAATGAAAAGAAACGATTGAGAGATGTGTCACTTTTACAGTTGTATATAAATGAAAAAGGCGCAACAATCTAAACTTTTTTTTCGCTTCGCAAATCCACTTCGCTCATTTTACGTCCTATAGCTTTATTTTATAAACCCAATCAAAATGAATCAAGCACAATATCTTGATCGTGTGATTATTTGTGCTCAATCGGATTGTTGGCATAATTTCTAGTTTCCCATTACTGAGGGAGGCCTTTATGTAAAACTGCGACAACAGTCAATTTTGTTGTATTTGCGTTCGATAAAATCCCTTCGGATAAACCGCTCGGGACATCTGCCGTAAACGGGTCAAACATAAGACTTGTAAATTTTCTCCTAAACTGATTGAATATATTTTACATTTTATTTTATCTTCTTCAATGTTTAAGCCTTTTCAATTTACATATTTTGATCCTCGTACCTACGGAATAAGATTTAAAATACATGTATTAGAAAGGTTAAATGAAACCAAAACGGATAAATATCTTCAGTGTTCGCATAAAACTGAACTGAAGCAATGTTGGGTAAAGTGGTTTTTATAAAAATGCCTCATTAAATCTTTGTCTTCCTACTACGGGAACATCAAAATATTTTTCAAATGAGTGTACACTATACTCACAACTGAAATTAAACCCATATCAGCAATTTCAATATTATTCTCAGGTTGCCGATAATTTTTCTTATATTAACTTTTAAGTTAACTAACTCTAATGGTAAATGTTCTCTCAATTAATAAAATCAAAGCTAATGCTAATGTAAAAACTACATCACCTAAAGATTGGGCATTATTCAACAACTGTTCTGAATTAAAGATGCTATCAAAATTCAACCTTTATGGTCCTTCTTACAATGATAAGAGGAGTAAAGCGGTTCTACCAATCCTAAAAGTGTATTTTAATGCAACGGATTGTAAAAAATCGAACGAGAGGTAAATGCAATAGTTGGCAAAAATGATTTCCAACATTATACGGCTTCAATTTAGGATGACATTGGAGATATCAATGACTAAATCAGTGTGTACAAAGATAATTTATAAATTATAAAATAAAGTATTTGTTAAAATAGTTCGATCTAAACAATTTCGTAACGTAAGGACCCTTTTGCAGGAAAAATTTCAAATGAAATTACACCTTCGCGATCGCAAAGAAAATCCGTTGAAATGATCTCAACCGAGAACTTGAAGGGCTTCATTAATCTTCGTCGTGAAAGAGAAGCCCTTCGATTTTACACTTAACCTTGCGTAACTCACACTTACGATTTTTAACCCATTGTATATATAAGATTAGCCCGATTTTTCGCCACATCAAATTAATTCCTTTCATACACAAAACTTTTAATAAAGTTTTGTAATTTTTAGGAATCGAAGCGTTTTATAAAAAGATTAATGATACAAGTTCAATATGGACATCATAATGAGACGGAGACGTAGCCGAGTGGTTTTAGTTACACAAATTTCATTAATAACTTTCATATGGACCGTGTATCATTCAAAATTTAATCTGCGACGGTTCAACTAGTTCTTATTTGCATTTTGAGTTATCTAAACGTTTTATTTATTTATTTATTGATTTTCATGCTCCACAACAGATAACAAACATCCAATTACTGTGGAGCAGTTCACAAATAAATGCATTTTTTTTTATGTCTTAACTTTACGGACTAATATTAAACATAAATAATTTTCTAAGCCAGTTAATTGAAACCACTTACATTTTAACACACTTAACCTAAACAAAAACCCAAATAAGATTATATATATATATAAAAAATAAAAAATGTGTTTGCAAAAAGGGTATGCAATGTGGGAAAGAGCGAGATGTTGATGATAAATTCAAAGTATGGATGTACAATTGTCGACAATGATTTAAAACTATTTTGAAATATGTCAACATTTGTTGAATTACAGATGGTATTATACAGACGTTGCATATCAACAACAGGCGAAAAGGCTAGCAAATTAGTGCGGGAATGGGGCATATAAAACAGGGTACGTGTACGGCGAAAGAAAGGTGGAACATAAAAATGAATTTGTGCCAAGTTGGGTGGGTTGCTTATCGTTCCGTGCAGTAATTTGTACAGATAGACGAGCTGGGCTAATTGATGTCTCTTTTCGACACTTTCCATATGAAATGACTCTAGAAGTTCAGAATATGGAATAAAATATGTGTACTCTCCACTTTTTTTTATAATTTAAATATCGCAAGAATTTCTTCTGTACTCTCTCCAAACTTCTTTTGTGTGTTGAACTGTGAGGTTTCCAAATAACGCACGCGTATTCCAGGTGTGGTTTCACTATGGATGAGAACAGAAGCTTTAATGTCCTTATTTTTGAGAAGTTCTTACCAAGCCGAATTATGAACCCTAAGTTTTTAAAGCTAGTTGCTATGCTTTTTTGTATGTGAGCATTAAAAGTTAATCTGTGGTCTAAGATAACTCCCAGATGTTTTATTTGCCATATACGTTTTAGTACCTTTCCATTTACAAAGTACGTATGGGTTATTGGGGATGGCTTATTAGTGAATGTAAGAACAGCACATTTGGACACATTAAAAGCGAGTTTATTGGTGCCAAGCCAATTATTCACGGCGTCTAAATCCTCCTGAAGGTCCTCACAATCATCTCTAGATAAGATAGCTTTGAATAATTTTAGATCGTCTGCATATAACAGAATTTCTGACGTTTTCACCACGTTTACTACTCCATTTATTAATAAATTAAAAATGACCGGCCCCAATACCGAACCTTGGGGAACTCCGGAACTGGCTGCATATAGTTTGGACTTATACCCTTGGAACCACACGTATTGATATCTCTCCGTAAAATACGATTTAAAGAGATATAATAAATCTAGTGACAACCCATAATATTTCAATTTTGACAATATAACCGCATGATCACATTTATCGAACGCCTTACACAAATCAGTGAAAATAGCATCTACATTAGCGCCTTGATTCATACTGCTCGAAACAAATTGCGTAAAATTAAGCAGATTTGTCACTGTGGATCGACCCGAAGTGAAACCGTGCTGACAATTTGAAATTCGTGGCATTACATGTTGAAATACTTCATCCTTCAAAATAATTTCAACAACTTTTGCCGGTACTGAAAGTATAGAGATCGGTCTATAGTTGGAGGCCGAATGTCTGTTTCCACTTTTAAATATTGGTGTTACCTTAGTGGTTTTCTAAAAGTCGGGAAAAGTGTTCGACTTAAGACACTGGTTATAGATTATGCATAGCGGTTTACTCAGTAATTCAGAGTAGCCTTTAAAAAAGTATTGAGGAAGCAAATCCGGACCCATGGACTTCTTAGATTTAAGTTTCTTTAAGGCTCTTAGAACACAGTGTTGATCAATGTGTTTTAGTACGAGAATGCCATAGTGATCCATCATGTCTGAGTCGTGTGAATTATTGCAAGGGTTCAAATTAGGCGGAGAAGGTGAATACACTGATTTAAAGAAATCAGCAAAGATGTCTGAGATTTCTGGACCGGTAGTTGCAAGTACGCCACAATGCTCTATTTGATGCACTCGATCGGTCTGTTTTTTGCTATGCTTCACGTGAGCCCAGAAACGTTTTGGATCACGCCCAATGTCTTTTTCAATATCGGTTATGTATTCCCGATAAGCTGATGTGATATCTTTTTTCACAACGGATCTTAGATGACTAAATTGCAGATATACGTTGCCTGACCCGGGATCATTTATTTGACATAGACGTTTGTATTTTTTAAACATCTTATGTTTATGTTGAATTGTTCTTATTAGCTCTGCAGAAAACCAAACAGGATATGAAGATTCACATCTAATTTTCATTTTGGGACAGAATTGATCTAAAATACTATATACAATGTTGTAGAATATTTGAACAGACTCATTTACATCAACACATGTGTTTAGAACAGACCAATTTGTGGATGTTAACGCATGATAGACCCCAACAAAATTCGCTTTACCAAAATTATACGTAAGGTCACTCAATAACTTAGTTTTAATTACAGGAATGTTAAGCTCACATTGCAACAATAAGGCGGGATGATATGTATCCAGTTTTACTAATAAATCAGGTGTTTGTACATGATTTACAGTTAGCGAAACTATGTTAGTAAGAACTAGATCTAGGGATTTGCCAAAACTGTTCATTACATTATTTTTGCTTGATAAGTTGTTAAAGTTGATAAAGTTGTTCAGTTGTACGCATAGGTGGTCACCCTTCAATAAATCATACTCTGCACCAAATATTGGAAGATTGAAGTCTCCAATAATTAACAAGTTACCTTTCACAGGTTCCGGCAACGAGTCAAACATATTGTAAAAGTCACTGTAGTAATTATGTATCTTTGTATTTGATCGAAAGTAAACAACGCACAAGTGCATGCAATATTTTGAACCTTTACCTATTTTGACGAGTAAGGTTTCTTCGAGCGAAATGTCGACAAGTTCCAAGTGGAAGCGTTTATCGATGGCCACCAAGACGCCACCACCATCCTTAAGATTAGTTGTGTCTTTATTCCTATCTTTTCGGAATACAACGTATCGACCATCAAATAATTCCTGTGACAAGATACCTTCATTTAACCACGTTTCAGTTAAAACTACAATATCGTAGGAGTTTGAGGAGACATTTAGAAAGAACTCGGACAATTTCGACTTTAGTCCCCTCACATTCTGGTAGTAAATGCGCATATTCTTTAGACTACCTTTCGTTATTGGAACTCATATTTTACTCATTATAGTTAAAATACTTAACTCTAAATCAAAATTGAAAATTATCAAGTGCCCATACTCGTGGATGTCATGGTAATCACGGTTGTCAATTTTGACGTTTGTGGTGGGAAATGGTACTAATTTAATTCATTTTTACCACCCGCACGTTATTAAGGAACGTATTGCATTGAGGTAACAATGAGGATAAAAGATATAAAACCTGGAATCAAAATTTAGGTAAGTAGGTAGTAATTTTGACAGTAAACAGACGCTTGCAAATGAAAAATTTTTCTTATAAATCGAATTATCTTTTAAAACTACAATATTAACCATTTAACAAAACAGTCGTACAATTACACGTAGAGTTAAAGAATGCATTCAAATACAGGGAGTTGCATTTTTAAAAAGGTAACTTTAGCGCCGTGCTTTGTATATTTTATATTTTGTATAAAATATTTTTAAAACGTGGAGAATATTCCACCATATTCCACCATATCGTCATCGAAAAATCTTATCTTCAAGGCATTAAGTTACTCCGCACAATCGTTACTCTCCCTAATACCACAGATTAATAATACAAAATAACTATTGCGTGCTTTTATTAATTTATAAATAACACAAGTGCTATTATCAAAGCTGTCTCAATCTCGAAATAATCTGGATAAACGGATCAATTAAGTAACAATTATTGCATAGAATGATCTTTAGTCAGCGAAGTTTAAAATTATCTATCTCATGAGTAATCTAACTCAAAATAGACTAGAGGCTGCACATCTACACTACATCAGAAAGCTTTTAGTGAAGATTTGAAGTCTCTAGCTATTGTAATTGCTGAGATCTCAGCCGGACATCCAGCCAGCCAGCCAGCCATAACAAATATAGGTATACGTAGGTAAAATAAGTATAATCTGGAATGAGACAATAAGCTATAAACTTGTAAAATGTTTATTTTGGCATTCCGAAGGTTGACTCAAAACTCTCATATTCTCGTGTCCGCGTCTTTAGATATTGAAGGTCAAAGGTCACAAAAATTAGTTTTTTACAAATATCCCGTTTGCTATGTTTTTAATGCCATTTGCATTTATTACAAAAACTGGAGAAAATGAAATTCTTTCTTCTTTTGTCTTAACATTTTTTTATATACTGGACCGTTTTTGAGAGAGAGGGCGGAGAGCGCGCCACGGTTACGTAATGCAAGATCAACTGTCAAATAATACGCCGTTTAAAGGTTACAAATCACTAAATTATAAACAACATTCATATGACATTATTGTATATTGGAAATGCATTCTTTGGAACGATGAAAAATAAAATGTTGTATGCACCTCGGGCATTACTCAATATTTAACCCTCGGGCGACTTACAATCCCTCGTGCCGGAGGCCCTCGGACTCTATCGCCCTCGGCATAAATATCGCCTTAATGCCCTTGATGCATAAACAACTATTATACGACACCTAATTATGGGAAAGCATGCGCGGATGCGAGCTGGAATGATTGACAACCTTAATGAAAATGAATAGTTACTCGCCTCAGTTCACCACTCTAATGGGTATGAATTCTTTAGTTACACCAAATGCTTTTTGGCCTGGGAGTAAAGTAATAAAATGTTGTAACCCACTTTATATAGTATAAATAAGTTTTGTGAACGAACGTAAAATCTGCTGTAGTTTTAAACTTAGATTAAGCGGAATGGACTTTGACCGGAGGAGACAGTAAAAATTAATATGAGTGAAAAGTTCAGTGCTCGCTAAAAGTTGTGACGAAGCGGTCATGCTATTAGAATTCCATTTATAACATTGCGAGTTATTTTAAAAAGGCGAAAGAAAAACTAGTGTCGTTTAAGGCCAGAGTACCCAAAGTTTAACTCGGGGAGTACATATTCGACCTATTACCGGTTAATCGCATTACGCAGCGCGGAAGAGATTGCGTCATCATTGTTTCTCACGTGCAAATATCAGAGTGGAGAATTTCCAATAGTGTCGTCGCAGGAAAGCGGAATTCTTCAGAGTTTTAATCATGAAATGTACTAACATGCGACGAACGGCTCAGGTTAAACTTCTTTTGTGTTAAAAAAGAAATCACTCAAAAACCATAAAGTTTAAATAAAAATAAGAGAAAAATAACGATTAGATATTTCAATAAATGTTCAAGACCAAACATTTTGTCGATGAAAATCATTCTTCGACACGACGAAGCGCCGTTGGCGTTATGGGTGCGAAAGTATTACGAATGCGCATTTTCATATTCTCTTTTGTTATTTAAACTTCTTTGCATACAGTTCCTTTCATTTCACGTATCCCCATCAGAATAGAAGTCCAGTTGTGTAAAGTCTGGAGATCGCTCGCTATCCACCTTCCGCGGATGAATTTTCAGGTATGTGGGCAGGCTGGAAATATTCGAGACCCCACATCTAGTTAAAACTTCCCGCGAAGATTTTTTCCTCGGTTATTTCCAAGTCCCCTATTGGGAAAAATAAAAAAATACTCGTGGGAATGTGAAATTTTGCACACGTGTACAAGATGACATAAAAAAATATGACGACGCTTTCTTCGCAAAAAAAAATTTTTCAACCCCCCACCCCTATACCCTTACGATTCGCCGTAGGGGATTAAAATTTTACATTTGACATTTGGGGGGGGGGGGTTATTAAGCCTATATATACATTTTGGGACATAACTGATCATCCCTACCATCGTAGTCCGTAGACTCTAACCTTCAAATTAATGTAATCATTATTGCGATTGGAATAATTATCACTATCATGAATTTTTCTCACAGGGACACAAAGAGTCTAAATTTTCAAAGTACACTGAATTATGAAAATTGCGTAATCCCTCCCAGGCATATTGGAGTCTAATTGTAGTAGTACATAATATCTTACCCCAAATTTTGAATATTATTTGCGTAATTAAACATTTACCTACGGAAATCAAAAATTCACTTAATTATTTCCTGTTACTTACCCATTGTATAACTGAGCTAGCTGGAAGTAAAAAATATTAAGGTAAGCTCCCAAAATATCGACATCGACGCCGCCGGAAGACAAAGAATATACACGGTCCGTTCCGTCACCACGCCACCACAACTCGCTTATAAATACATTAGATTGTAACCTATATTATAATTAAGATTATATAGTAAGTATTTAATTTAAGTTAATATGTTACAATAATTGTCCTTTTCTAGACATTGATAAGGATTTATGTTAGTACAATAAATCGAAACCTTGGCATTTATATTACTAATTAACAAATTGCCAATTTCCCTGAAGGGGTTTGGAAGTATTATAACTCGTATTATAA